>NC_092091.1:46294833-46297333 GCF_045679555.1 Salvelinus alpinus
GCACTGTTTTCCTTCTCAACCTTTTTGGTTGTTTTGACAATTGTAGTATCACAGTCCTCTTTTTCTCATATCTTCTCTAATCTGAGAAATGTTTCTTCTTCACGATTGGCGGATCCTTCTCATCTGCACTGTTTTCCTTCTCAACCTCTTCGGTTGTTTTGACAATTGCAGTATCACAGTCCTCTTTTTCTCATATCTTCTCTAATCTGAGAAATGTTTCTTCTTCACGATTGGCGGATCCTTCTCATCTGCACTGTTTTCCTTCTCAACCTTTTTGGTTGTTTTGACAATTGCAGTATCACAGTCCTCTTTTTCTCATATCTTCTCTAATCTGAGAAATGTTTCTTCTTCACGATTGGCGGATCCTTCTCATCTGCACTGTTTTCCTTCTCAACCTCTTCGGTTGTTTTGACAATTGCAGTATCACAGTCCTCTTTTTCTCATATCTTTTACCTACCTGTGCAGAAGGTAAAAGCTGCTAGCAGCGGTTAAAAATGTCTAAGTAGCTTGTAGCTGGTTAGCTACTGGGGGTACTTGAATGTGTTCCAAAGTTAAAAAATAATAGCGATTCCGTATCACATTGGGTGAGGTAGGTTACCGGAAGGTATAATTGAATTAAAAATCGAAAAGAGATAGAATAAAAAAAAATATATATATATATATATATACAAGAAATACGAAAAAAATGTACACGAGAGGACTAAATAGGACTAAACAGACACGTCTACACTGCTACGCCATCTTGGATCGAACCCATCTTTATCATCCTCTCCTCCAACTCTCATTTTTCCAAACAATTCATTCTTCATGTCTTCCAGTTTCCTGAAGAAATGTTTCTTCTTCACGATTGGCGGATCCTTCTCATCTGCACTGTTTTCCTTCTCAACCTTTTTGGTTGTTTTGACAATTGCAGTATCACAGTCCTCTTTTTCTCATATCTTCTCTAATCTGAGAAATGTTTCTTCTTCACGATTGGCTGATCCTTCTCATCTGCACTGTTTTCCTTCTCAACCTTTTTGGTTGTTTTGACAATTGCAGTATCACAGTCCTCTTTTTCTCATATCTTTTACCTACCTGTGCAGAAGGTAAAAGCTGCTAGCAGCGGTTAAAAATGGCTAAGTAGCTTGTAGCTGATTAGCTGGTTAGCTACTGGGGGTTCTTGAATGTGTTCCAAAGTTAAAAAATAATAGCGATTCCGTATCACATTGGGTGAGGTAGGTTACCGGAAGGTATAATTGAATTAAAAATCAAAAAGAGATAGAATAAAAAAAAATATATATATATATATATATATATATATATACAAGAAATACGGAAAAAAATGTACACGAGAGGACTAAATAGGACTAAACAGACACGTCTACACTGCTACGCCATCTTGGATCGAACCCATCTTTATCATCCTCTCCTCCAACTCTCATTTTTCCAAACATTTCATTCTTCATGTCTTCCAGTTTCCTGAAGAAATGTTTCTTCTTCACGATTGGCGGATCCTTCTCATCTGCACTGTTTTCCTTCTCAACCTTTTTGGTTGTTTTGACAATTGTAGTATCACAGTCCTCTTTTTCTCATATCTTCTCTAATCTGAGAAATGTTTCTTCTTCACGATTGGCGGATCCTTCTCATCTGCACTGTTTTCCTTCTCAACCTTTTTGGTTGTTTTGACAATTGTAGTATCACAGTCCTCTTTTTCTCATATCTTCTCTAATCTGAGAAATGTTTCTTCTTCACGATTGGCGGATCCTTCTCATCTGCACTGTTTTCCTTCTCAACCTCTTCGGTTGTTTTGACAATTGCAGTATCACAGTCCTCTTTTTCTCATATCTTCTCTAATCTGAGAAATGTTTCTTTTTCACGATTGGCGGATCCTTCTCATCTGCACTGTTTTCCTTCTCAACCTTTTTGGTTGTTTTGACAATTGCAGTATCACAGTCCTCTTTTTCTCATATCTTCTCTAATCTGAGAAATGTTTCTTCTTCACGATTGGCGGATCCTTCTCATCTGCACTGTTTTCCTTCTCAACCTCTTCGGTTGTTTTGACAATTGCAGTATCACAGTCCTCTTTTTCTCATATCTTTTACCTACCTGTGCAGAAGGTAAAAGCTGCTAGCAGCGGTTAAAAATGGCTAAGTAGCTTGTAGCTGGTTAGCTACTGGGGGTACTTGAATGTGTTCCAAAGTTTAAAAATAATAGCGATTCCGTATCACATTGGGTGAGGTAGGTTACCGGAAGGTATAATTGAATTAAAAATCGAAAAGAGATAGAAAAAAAAAATATATATATATATACAAGAAATACGAAAAAATGTACACGAGAGGACTAAATAGGACTAAACAGACACGTCTACACTGCTACGCCATCTTGGATCGAACCCATCTTAATCATCCTCTCCTCCAACTCTCATTTTTCCAAACATTTCATTCTTCATGTCTTCCAGTTTCCTGAAGAAATGTTTCTTCTTCACGATTGGCGGATCCTTCTCATCTGCACTGTTTTCCTT
>NC_092091.1:46302333-46306337 GCF_045679555.1 Salvelinus alpinus
AACCTTTTTGGTTGTTTTGACAATTGCAGTATCACAGTCCTCTTTTTCTCATATCTTTTACCTACCTGTGCAGAAGGTAAAAGCTGCTAGCAGCGGTTAAAAATGGCTAAGTAGCTTGTAGCTGATTAGCTGGTTAGCTACTGGGGGTTCTTGAATGTGTTCCAAAGTTAAAAAATAATAGCGATTCCGTATCACATTGGGTGAGGTAGGTTACCGGAAGGTATAATTGAATTAAAAATCAAAAAGAGATAGAATAAAAAAAAAATATATATATATATATATATATATATATACAAGAAATACGGAAAAAAATGTACACGAGAGGACTAAATAGGACTAAACAGACACGTCTACACTGCTACGCCATCTTGGATCGAACCCATCTTTATCATCCTCTCCTCCAACTCTCATTTTTCCAAACATTTCATTCTTCATGTCTTCCAGTTTCCTGAAGAAATGTTTCTTCTTCACGATTGGCGGATCCTTCTCATCTGCACTGTTTTCCTTCTCAACCTTTTTGGTTGTTTTGACAATTGCAGTATCACAGTCCTCTTTTTCTCATATCTTCTCTAATCTGAGAAATGTTTCTTCTTCACGATTGGCGGATCCTTCTCATCTGCACTGTTTTCCTTCTCAACCTCTTCGGTTGTTTTGACAATTGCAGTATCACAGTCCTCTTTTTCTCATATCTTCTCTAATCTGAGAAATGTTTCTTCTTCACGATTGGCGGATCCTTCTCATCTGCACTGTTTTCCTTCTCAACCTTTTTGGTTGTTTTGACAATTGCAGTATCACAGTCCTCTTTTTCTCATATCTTCTCTAATCTGAGAAATGTTTCTTCTTCACGATTGGCGGATCCTTCTCATCTGCACTGTTTTCCTTCTCAACCTTTTTGGTTGTTTTGACAATTGCAGTATCACAGTCCTCTTTTTCTCATATCTTCTCTAATCTGAGAAATGTTTCTTCTTCACGATTGGCGGATCCTTCTCATCTGCACTGTTTTCCTTCTCAACCTCTTCGGTTGTTTTGACAATTGCAGTATCACAGTCCTCTTTTTCTCATATCTTCTCTAATCTGAGAAATGTTTCTTCTTCACGATTGGCGGATCCTTCTCATCTGCACTGTTTTCCTTCTCAACCTTTTTGGTTGTTTTGACAATTGCAGTATCACAGTCCTCTTTTTCTCATATCTTCTCTAATCTGAGAAATGTTTCTTCTTCACGATTGGCGGATCCTTCTCATCTGCACTGTTTTCCTTCTCAACCTCTTCGGTTGTTTTGACAATTGCAGTATCACAGTCCTCTTTTTCTCATATCTTTTACCTACCTGTGCAGAAGGTAAAAGCTGCTAGCAGCGGTTAAAAATGGCTAAGTAGCTTGTAGCTGGTTAGCTACTGGGGGTACTTGAATGTGTTCCAAAGTTAAAAAATAATAGCGATTCCGTATCACATTGGGTGAGGTAGGTTACCGGAAGGTATAATTGAATTAAAAATCAAAAAGAGATAGAATAAAAAAAAATATATATATATATATATATATATATATATATACAAGAAATACGGAAAAAAATGTACACGAGAGGACTAAATAGGACTAAACAGACACGTCTACACTGCTACGCCATCTTGGATCGAACCCATCTTTATCATCCTCTCCTCCAACTCTCATTTTTCCAAACATTTCATTCTTCATGTCTTCCAGTTTCCTGAAGAAATGTTTCTTCTTCACGATTGGCGGATCCTTCTCATCTGCACTGTTTTCCTTCTCAACCTTTTTGGTTGTTTTGACAATTGCAGTATCACAGTCCTCTTTTTCTCATATCTTCTCTAATCTGAGAAATGTTTCTTCTTCACGATTGGCTGATCCTTCTCATCTGCACTGTTTTCCTTCTCAACCTTTTTGGTTGTTTTGACAATTGCAGTATCACAGTCCTCTTCTCTTTTTCTCATATCTTCTCTAATCTCAGAAATGTTTCTTCTTCACGATTGGCTGATCCTTCTCATCTGCACTGTTTTCCTTCTCAACCTTTTTGGTTGTTTTGACAATTGCAGTATCACAGTCCTCTTTTTCTCATATCTTTTACCTACCTGTGCAGAAGGTAAAAGCTGCTAGCAGCGGTTAAAAATGGCTAAGTAGCTTGTAGCTGATTAGCTGGTTAGCTACTGGGGGTTCTTGAATGTGTTCCAAAGTTAAAAAATAATAGCGATTCCGTATCACATTGGGTGAGGTAGGTTACCGGAAGGTATAATTGAATTGAAAATCAAAAAGAGATAGAATAAAAAAAAAAAAAAAAAAAAATATATATATATATATATATATATATATATACAAGAAATACGGAAAAAAATGTACACGAGAGGACTAAATAGGACTAAACAGACACGTCTACACTGCTACGCCATCTTGGATCGAACCCATCTTTATCATCCTCTCCTCCAACTCTCATTTTTCCAAACATTTCATTCTTCATGTCTTCCAGTTTCCTGAAGAAATGTTTCTTCTTCACGATTGGCGGATCCTTCTCATCTGCACTGTTTTCCTTCTCAACCTTTTTGGTTGTTTTGACAATTGCAGTATCACAGTCCTCTTTTTCTCATATCTTCTCTAATCTGAGAAATGTTTCTTCTTCACGATTGGCTGATCCTTCTCATCTGCACTGTTTTCCTTCTCAACCTTTTTGGTTGTTTTGACAATTGCAGTATCACAGTCCTCTTTTTCTCATATCTTTTACCTACCTGTGCAGAAGGTAAAAGCTGCTAGCAGCGGTTAAAAATGGCTAAGTAGCTTGTAGCTGATTAGCTGGTTAGCTACTGGGGGTTCTTGAATGTGTTCCAAAGTTAAAAAATAATAGCGATTCCGTATCACATTGGGTGAGGTAGGTTACCGGAAGGTATAATTGAATTAAAAATCAAAAAGAGATAGAATAAAATAAAAAAATAAAAAAATATATATATATATATATATATACAAGAAATACGGAAAAAAATGTACACGAGAGGACTAAATAGGACTAAACAGACACGTCTACACTGCTACGCCATCTTGGATCGAACCCATCTTTATCATCCTCTCCTCCAACTCTCATTTTTCCAAACATTTCATTCTTCATGTCTTCCAGTTTCCTGAAGAAATGTTTCTTCTTCACGATTGGCGGATCCTTCTCATCTGCACTGTTTTCCTTCTCAACCTTTTTGGTTGTTTTGACAATTGCAGTATCACAGTCCTCTTTTTCTCATATCTTCTCTAATCTGAGAAATGTTTCTTCTTCACGATTGGCTGATCCTTCTCATCTGCACTGTTTTCCTTCTCAACCTTTTTGGTTGTTTTGACAATTGCAGTATCACAGTCCTCTTTTTCTCATATCTTCTCTAATCTGAGAAATGTTTCTTCTTCACGATTGGCTGATCCTTCTCAACCTCTTTGGTTGGTTTGACAATTGCAGTATCAGTCCTCTTTTTCTCATATCTTCAGCGGTTAAAAATGGCTAAGTAGCTTGTAGCTGATTAGCTGGTTAGCTACTGGGGGTTCTTGAATGTGTTCCAAAGTTAAAAAATAATAGCGATTCCGTATCACATTGGGTGAGGTAGGTTACCGGAAGGTATAATTGAATTAAAAATCAAAAAGAGATAGAATTAAAAAAAAAAAAATATATATATATATATATATATATATACAAGAAATACGGAAAAAAATGTACACGAGAGGACTAAATAGGACTAAACAGACACGTCTACACTGCTACGCCATCTTGGATCGAACCCATCTTTATCATCCCCTCCTCCAACTCTCTCATTTTTCCAAACATTTCATTCTTCATGTCTTCCAGTTTCCTGAAGAAATGTTTCTTCTTCACGATTGGCGGATCCTTCTCATCTGCACTGTTTTCCTTCTCAACCTTTTTGGTTGTTTTGACAATTGCAGTATCACAGTCCTCTTTTTCTCATATCTTCTCTAATCTGAGAAATGTTTCTTCTTCACGATTGGCTGATCCTTCTCATCTGCACTG
>NC_092091.1:46306437-46433923 GCF_045679555.1 Salvelinus alpinus
CAGTTATGATATTGGCAAATGCTGTTTGTGGTTTCTGAAAGTATAGAATAAAAGGGAATTATTAGTAATTAGAATACAATATCAGGATATAGCAATAAAACAATATTTTCAAAGAAGTAACATAATAAACACTGCTATAGAAATATTGCATTGACAAAATCACAAATTTGAGTTATAACACTAAGCAACAGTAACTTTTTGAGCTGCACAAGGTGGCAGGCTAGAGCAGAACAGAGTTATGCTAAATAGGCCTAATGTAAACAAAACATGGTTATATATTTTTTATTTATTTAATAACAAATTATTATTTACAATGACGGCTAACACCGTCCAAACTCGGACAACGCAAGGCCACTTGTGCGCCGCCCTATGGGACTCCCAATCACGGCTAGTTGAGATGCAACCTGGATTCGAACCAAGGTGTCTATGGTGACACCTCTAGCACTGAGATGCAGTGCTGTAGACTGCTGCGCAACTTGGGAATCATAAGGCCAGGGTAGTTTCAAAATACAACAAGCTAATACTTCTCTGACACAATTAGCATTGTGTTACAGAGCTAATAGAAGAATGGTGCTAGCTACATTAGCACAATTGAATATAACACCATAAAGGTTAGGAAATGAGTAATTTTACCTCGTGTTTCCGCGGTTATAAGGAATATACACAAATATATTATGCTCCATACATACAGTAAGCTACAGTAGAAACGACATACAGAAACTATTATAACGTAATAAGACACTTACTTTGATAGAAACACACACATTTCCAAAGTTATTATTAGTAATGAAAACAACAATGACTGCGATGCGGGCAACAGACAGAAAATGTTAACACGTATGTGCAGATCCTGTTCTGAGAGGAGATGCGCAAATGTCTGCAGACTTGAACTGCACAAACAATTGGGAAGTGCTTGGAGAATTTTGTCCGGGTCAAAAACTTTTTTTTAAATGTATTGTTCGCAAAGTAAAAAGGACTACTTTTATGTAAATGAATGAGGAGCCGGAACACACCTCAATTCAAACTGTTCTTAAATTATTTGAAATTGACATGTTGAAACAGCCTATAAACAAAAACAGGCTGCGTGCCTTGGTTGGAGAGCAGCGCAGATTAAATGTACAGTTGCATAACAATCACATTCTGGAATGGAGAGAATGTTCTAACAGCATGTGCATAAAAAAACTCACGCTGGGGCGACCGTTAGAGATATTTGGAACTCACGTATGAAAAGATTAACATCACTATCACAAGGCAGGTCCTACAGGCCCTAGTTTTGTCGCACCTGGACTACTGTTCAGTCGTGTGGTCAGGTGCCACAAAGAGGGACTTAAGAAAATTGCAATTGGCTCAGAACAGGGCAGCATGGCTGGCCCTTAGATGTACACAGAGAGGAAATATTAATATATGCATGTCAATCTCTCCAGGCTCAGTGGAGGAGAGATTGACTTCATCACTAGTTGTATTTGTGAGAAGTGTTGACATGTTGAAAGCACAGAGCTGTCTGTTTAAACAACTTGCACACAGCTCGACTAGCATACATGCATACCCCTCAAGACATGCCACCAGAGGTCTCTTCACAGTCCCCAAGTACAGAACATACTATGGGAGGCGCACAGTACTACATAGAGCCATGACTACATGGAACTCTATTCCACATCAGGTAACTGATGCAAGCAGTAGAATCAGATTTACAAAACAGATACAAATACAACTTATGGAACCGCAGGGACTGTGAAGCAACACAAACATACACGCGCATAATAACATACACACTATACACACATATGTGGTAGTGGAGTAGGGGCCTGAGGGCACACAGTTATGAATTAAATATATTATGAATGTATTGTAATGTTTCTTGAATTGTATAACTGCCTTAATTTTGCCAGATCCCAGGAAGAGTAGCTGCTGCCTTGGCAAATTTTAAAAATGAATCTCTCCAGAAATAAGTCTCTCACTGTTGCCGCCTGCTACCGACCCCCCTCAGCTCCCAGCTGTGCCCTGGACACCATCTGTAAATTGATCGCTCCCCATCTAGCTTCAGAGTTTGTTCTGTTAGGTGACCTAAACTGGGATATGCTTAACACCCCGGCAGTCCTACAATCCAAGCTTGATGCCCTCAATCTCACACAAATCATCAAGGAACCCACCAGGTACAACCCTAAATCCGTAAACATGGGCACCCTAATAGACATTATCCTGACCAACCTGCCCTCCAAATACACCTCTGCTGTCTTCAATCAAGATCTCAGTGATCACTGCCTCATTGCCTGTATCCGCCACGGGTCCGCGGTCAAACGACCACCCCTCATCACTGTCAAACGCTCCCTAAAACACTTCTGCGAGCAGGCCTTTCTAATCGACCTGGCCCGGGTACCCTGGAAGGATATTGACCTCATCCCGTCAGTTGAGGATGCCTGGTCATTCTTTAAATGTTACTTCCTCACCATATTAGACAAGCATGCTCCGTTCAAAAAATGCAGAACCAAGAACAGATATAGCCCTTGGTTCACTCCAGACCTGACTGCCCTCGACCAGCACAAAAACATCCTGTGGCGAACTGCAATAGCATCGAAGAGCCCCCGCGATATGCAACTGTTCAGGGAAGTCAGGAACCAATACACGCAGTCAGTCAGGAAAGCAAAGGCCAGCTTTTTCAAGCAGAAATTTGCATCCTGTAGCTCTAACTCCAAAAAGTTCTGGGATACTGTAAAGTCCATGGAGAACAAGAGCACCTCCTCCCAGCTGCCCACTGCACTGAGGCTAGGTAACACGGTCACCACCGATAAATCCGTGATAATCGAAGACTTCAACAAGCATTTCTCAATGGCTGGCCATGCCTTCCTCCTGGCGACTCCAACCTTGGCCAACAGCCCCGCCCCCTCCGCTGCTACTCGCCCAAGCCTCCCCAGCTTCTCCTTTACCCAAATCCAGATAGCAGATGTTCTGAAAGAGCTGGAAAACCTGGACCCATACAAATCAGCTGGGCTTGACAATCTGGACCCCCTATTTCTGAAACTGTCCGCCGCCATTGTCGCACCCCCTATCACCAGCCTGTTCAACCTCTCCTTCGTATCATCTGAGATCCCCAAGGACTGGAAAGCTGCCGCGGTCATCCCCCTCTTCAAAGGGGGAGATACCCTGGACCCAAACTGTTACAGACCTATATCCATCCTGCCCTGCCTATCTAAGGTCTTCGAAAGCCAAGTCAACAAACAGATCACTGACCATCTCGAATCCCACCGTACCTTCTCCGCTGTGCAATCCGGTTTCCGAGCCGGTCATGGGTGCACCTCAGCCACGCTCAAGGTACTAAACGATATCATAACCGCCATCGATAAAAGACATTACTGTGCAGCCGTCTTCATCGACCTGGCCAAGGCTTTCGACTCTGTCAATCACCATATTCTTATCGGCAGACTCAGTAGCCTCGGTTTTTCTAATGACTGCCTTGCCTGGTTCACCAACTACTTTGCAGACAGAGTTCAGTGTGTCAAATCGGAGGGCATGTTGTCCGGTCCTCTGGCAGTCTCTATGGGGGTACCACAGGGTTCAATTCTCGGGCCGACTCTTTTCTCTGTATACATCAATGATGTTGCTCTTGCTGCGGGCGATTCCCTGATCCACCTCTACGCAGACGACACCATTCTATATACTTCCTGGCCCTTCCTTGGACACTGTACTATCTAACCTCCAAACGAGCTTCAATGCCATACAACACTCCTTCCGTGGCCTCCAACTGCTCTTAAACGCTAGTAAAACCAAATGCATGCTTTTCAACCGTTCGCTGCCTGCACCCGCACGCCCGACTAGCATCACCACCCTGGACGGTTCCGACCTAGAATATGTGGACATCTATAAGTACCTAGGTGTCTGGCTAGACTGCAAACTCTCCTTCCAGACTCATATCAAACATCTCCAATCCAAAATCAAAGCAAGAATCGGCTTTCTATTCCGCAACAAAGCCTCCTTCACTCACGCCGCCAAACTTACCCTAGTAAAACTGACTATCCTACCGATCCTCGACTTCGGCGATGTCATCTACAAAATAGCTTCCAATACTCTACTCAGCAAACTGGATGCAGTTTATCACAGTGCCATTCGTTTTGTTACTAAAGCACCTTATACGACCCACCACTGCGACCTGTATGCCCTAGTCGGCTGGCCCTCGCTACATGTTCGTCGTCAGACCCACTGGCTCCAGGTCATCTACAAGGCTATGCTAGGTAAAGTGCCGCCTTATCTCAGTTCACTGGTCACGATGGCTACACCCACCCGCAACACGCGCTCCAGCAGGTGTATCTCACTGATCATCCCTAAAGCCAAAACCTCATTTGGACGCCTTTCCTTCCAGTTCTCTGCTGCCTGCGACTGGAACGAATTGCAAAAATCTCTGAAGTTGGAGACTTTTATCTCCCTCAACAACTTTAAAAATCTGCTATCCGAGCAGCTAACCGATCGCTGCAGCTGTACATAGTCCATCTGTAAACTACCCACCCAATTTACCTACCTCACCCCCCATACTGCTTTTATTTATTTACTTTTCTGCTCTTTTGCACACCAGTATCTCTTCTTGCACATGATCATCTGATGATTTATCACTCCAGTGTTAATCTGCTAAATTGTAATTATTCGATTTATTGCCTACCTCATGCCTTTTGCACACATTGTATATAGATTCTCTTTTTTTTTTCTACCATGTTATTGACTTGTTTATTGTTTACTCCATGTGTAACTCTGTGTTGTCTGTTCACACTGCTATGCTTTATCTTGGCCAGGTCGCAGTTGCAAATGAGAACTTGTTCTCAACTAGCCTACCTGGTTAAATAAAGGTGAAATAAAAAAAAGAATAAAAAAAAAAAAAAAAAAGAAATACAAACACGCCACATCCGCCAGTGAGTGCTACTGATCTCACTCATCCCGTTGTACCATGACAGATCCATGGTACCATTTATGTTTATGTAGTCTGTTCACTAGAAACTAGGCCAAATTCAATGATTCATACAAATTGTTTTGATACCTACCCGGGTTCTAAAATTCCAAATCCAATAGCTAAATGGTCCATCTTATGAACATCTTAAGACAATTACAATTGTTAGCTTAGTCGATTTCACCATCTAAGGGCTTAGACCTACAGGGGTTAAGGTCTTCATCTACATGTCCTAATTCAAAAGATTGCTAAAAAAAACATAGGCTACTTCAGTTATGATCCTACACTGATTATGATCGGTCATAATCAGTTTAATATTGAATTATTAGTGTGCATGTAAACCGACTCACTGGTGTTTCTTGAGATGCTTGGTAGTGCGTTTAGGCTACCACTGGCTGGCCTATATGCATTTACATATGAAGAAGATGGAATGCATTTTATAATCTTTTACCTCCTCCCCCAACAAACATACATTGTACAATTGTGTTGTATTTCTCTTCTTTGTATTGCAGCTTACTTTTTTGCACACTGGAGCAAACAGGAGCTATGTCTGATGCTTTGGCTGAATGTTTGAAAGAAAGATGAAGAGAGGCAGCAGGAAACATTCAGTAGTACATTCAACTATGAGGTGGGAATACTACCACACACTTTAGGTTCAGGTATGTCCCTCCCGTTTCATCCTGGTTGCTCCTGCTTGGTTCCTAGTGAATACACCTCAGGATATTGCTCTAGGTCCCGAGTGGCGCAGCAGTCTAAAGCACTGCAACGCAGTGCTTGAGGCGTCGCTACAGACCCTGGTTTGATCCCGTGCTGTATCACAACCGGCCATAACCAGGAGTCCCGTAGGGCGGCGCACAATTGGCCCAGTGTCGTCCGGGTTAGGGGAGGGTTTGGCAGGGGTAGGCCATCATTGTAAATAAGAATTTGTTCTTAACTGACTTTCCTAGTTAAATCAATAAATAATTTTGTTTTAAACAATTTATTGCTCAACTTTTACTTGGTGCATTCTGATATTGAACCACATGAGGGCAGACCTGTTTATAAGAAACCAAAGGTCCTGTTCTGCAGCCCTGCTCTGTTGATTAAATAGTCGCCAGTCCAGAGATTGTCATAATGAGGAGTTGTTGATCAATAGAGGTCATTGATCAAACTATTGATAAACCTTGCATGTGCAGTGCATAGTCTCTGTTATGGACATACTCAAATTGATTATACAAAAACATACACCATCATGTTTTGAAACTGCTAGTCAATCATTTATCAACTGTGAAAACCGCTGTAGGAGCATGTTAAGTAGGTTTTGTTATCAGAATGGTATCAAAGACTAGGATGTCACCTCAAGGTCATAGGTCATGAAAGGTGCGTAATAAATCAAGTGTCATATACAATGTGGCAATTGAGGAGTCCCTTTGGCTAAAATAACTTTAGAGGAAAAACAAACTACCAGGAAACATACTGTAGGGGCATAACTTGCCGATCCAGAGTTTTCTGTCCAGCATACATGCACAAGAGCTAGGTTCTTTCCCAGCCTCTGAGAATTGGAGAGAACATTGAATTATGTAGTGCTTACATATTTGAAAGATTAATGCACACAGCCCATCCTCATTGATAGCCCCACCCTTATTGTGTGACTATAATATCTCTTTCATACACAAACCAAAATCCCACTAATTTACCATGTCTGCTTTTTATACCAGCATTCTTCGTATATCTGAAATGTGTAGGCGGTAAAAAAAATAAAAGCCACATAAAGACCTACAGTGCCTTGCAAAAGTATTCAACACCCTTGGCATTTTTCATATTTCGTTGCTTTACAACCTATAATTTAAATGGATTTCATGTAATGGACATACACAAAATAGTACAAATTGGTGAAGTGAAGTAAGAAATACATGTTTAAAAAAATCCCAAACCCCCCCCCCCGAAAAGTGGTGCGTACATACGTATTCACCCCCTTTGCTATAAAGCCCCTAAATAAGATCTGGTGCAACCAATTACCTTCAGAAGTCACATAATGAGTTAAATAAAGTCTACCTGTGTGCAATCTAACTGTCACATGATCTGAGTATATATACACCTGTTCTGAAAGGCCCCAGAGTCTGCAACACCAGTAAGCAAGGTGTCACGCCCTGGCCTTAGTATTCTTTGTTTTCTTTATTATTTTAGTTAGGTCAGGGTGTGACATGGGGAATGTTTGTGTTTTGTCTCGTTTTGGGTGGTTATATGGTAAAGGGGGTGTTGGGTTTAGTGTATGGGTTTGTGTTGAGTGAATGTTTCTAGGTATGTCTATGGTTGCCTGAGTGGTTCTCAATCAGAGACAGATGTCTTTCATTTGTCTCTGATTGGGAGCCATATTTAAGGCAGCCATAGGCATCATGCGTTTGTGGGTAATTGTCTATGTTCTATGTTGCATGTGTGCACTTAGTCCTTATAGCTTCACGTTCGTCTGCCGGTTGTTTTGTTCATTTTGTAAGTATTTGTTTTCTTCCTTCATTAAAAGAAGATGTATTTTTCACGCGCTGCGCCTTGGTCCTCTCTCTCTTATCAAGACGATCGTGACACAAGGGGCACTATGAAGACCAAGGAAGTCCAAACAAGTCGGACAAAGTTGTGGAGAAGTACAGATCAAGGTTGGGTTAAACGTATGGTGTTCACCAAAAGGCATGTGGGAGACTCCCCAAACATATGGAAGAAGGTACTCTGGTCAGATGAGACTAAAATTGTGCTTTTTGGCCATCAAGGAAAACGCTATGTCTGGTGCAAACCCAACACCTCTCATCATCCCCACAGCGAAGCATGGTGGTGGCAGCATCATGCTGTGGGGATGTTTTTCATCGGCAGGCACTGAGAAACTGGTCAGAATTGAAGGAATGATGGATGGCGCTAAATACAGGGAAATTCTTTCGGGAAACCTGTTTCAGTCTTCCAGAGATTTGAGACTGGGACGGAGGTTCACCTTCCAGCAGGACAATGACCCTAAGCATACTGCAAAAGCAATACTTGAGTGGTTTAAGGGCAAACAATTAAATGTCAAAGCCCAGACCTCAATCCAATTGAGAATATGTGGTATGACTTAAAGATTGCTGTACACCAGCAGAACGCATCCAACTTGAAAGAGCTAGGAGGGGTGGGGACCCCTGCTAACGTGCATGCTAACGTTTTCAGTTTTTTGTTTGTTTCACAATACAAAATATTTTGCATCTTCAAAGTGTTAGGCATGTTGTGTAAATCAAATGATACAACCCCCCCAAAAATCCATTTTAATTCCAGGTTGTTAGGCTACAAAATAGGAAAAATGCCAAAGAGGGTGAATACTTTCGCAAGCCACTGTATTCATGATTCCTGCATTTTTACAGACCCCGTAACCAAAATACAGGTATCGGATCTGTGTGAATGGTTCTCTGCTTTTTTGCAGGTAAATTCATTAGCGCTTCCATTGTGTAACATCTCCCTAATTTGAAATGCAAACAATCCCCAGGGTTTAACAACACCCCCCACCCCTCCCATTTTGCCAGCTACACACTCATATGAATAAAAGGGAAATACCTGCAATAAAGTGGTAGATAAGGGGTTGTCTGAAAGGGTTCTACTAATCACCACAAAAAAATCACAGGTCCCCGAAAGTACCCCAAAAGATGTACACCAAAGTACCACATACAACCCCAAACAGGTACCCCATACAACCCCAAACAGGTACCCCAAAGCACCCGAAACAGGTTCGCTAAAGTACCACAAACAACCCCACAGGTACCCAGAGTTTTCTCTCTGCCTCATGGTAAGAAAACTAATAAGAAATCATTTTTTATATATATTTTGAAATCTGTCCACAGACCCCCTGCAGTACATTGTTTTGGGGTTGTTTGGGGTACCTGTTTGGGGTACTTTTGGGGACTCAGGGGTCACGTTAACGCAGAATTCTGTGTTTTTCAAAAAGAACGCATAATAATGTAAATAACGTGAATGCAGATCTAAAATGCTTCTTATTGTAATTCCTGCTCGGCATCCGAAACATTTTGTGCTTCAGTTGCACTTCTCCACTTGAATGAGAATTCATAAATGGGCATTCTATCAGCAGACAGCACTCTGACTGATGTGTAGCTACTTTTCTCCTGTACTTTTCTCGGTGTAGCCTACTTTCTAAGGTAAAATGCAGGGTGAACTTCAAGAAGAACAGGAAATGTGGCTGGCTACATTCTTTCTATGATAAACATTACAAATATGATTGACATGCATAGTTTTTGCAAAACATACCTTACTTTTTCATTGTCAGCTCATTTACTTGTGGCTGCTAGCCAAATAGCGTTGCACATCTGTTGTCATCTGATGAAAATAAAGCTATTTTCTGCAGAATGTGTTGTACTGATGTATATTCTGTGAAGGAAAACGATGGTTGCATGCCCCTGATCACTCTATTGAAAAAAACAAAAAACAATTGATCTTCAATATAACACACAGATATTTTGATGGTCTGCATTTTGATAATGCAGATTTCAGAACTCTAACATGACCCCTGGCACCTGTTTGGGGTGATTGGTAGGACCCGTCCAAAAGGGGTCATATAAACATTGCCTTATATTTTTTACAGGTATTATACCACATCTTGGCACTGTGTCCCCTTAAATTGTGAGGTACCAACAGAAGTATTGGTTGTCATTGATCAAAACTACACTCTACCTCCTCAGTGCCCAATTGGCTGCTAAGTGCTGGAGAGATTCTGATAACTGGGCAGTTGGCGAAGTGCATCATCATTAATTATTAGCCATGTCTTTTATAAGCTAATGTCAAAGTCCAGGGGCCTCATTTATAAAACTGACTTTTGATCTTAAGTATGACTTAAGCAGAAAACCACGTATAAGCAGTTATTTACTGTCACGTTCCTGACCTGTTTTCTCTTGTTTTGTATGTCTTTATTGGTCAGGGCGTGAGTGTTGGGTGGGCAGTCTATGTTTTGTACATTGCTATGTTGGGTTTTGTGTTCGGCCTGGTATGATTCTCAATTAGAGACAGGTGTGTATCGTTTGTCTCTGATTGAGAGTCATACTAAGGCAGCCAGGGTTTCACTGGTGTTTTGTGGGTGTTTGTTCCTGTGTTAGCGTTTGGGCCACACAGGACTGTTGCAGGTTAGTCACGTTTGTTGTTTTGTTTATTTGTAGTGTTTGTTGGTTTGCCATTAAAATCATGAATACCTCCTACTCCGCATCTTGGTCCGATCCATGCTCCTCCTCGTCTGAGGAGGAGAACGACATTGACAGCCGTTACAGAAACACCCACCAAACCAGGACCAAGCGGATTGGAGAAGGAAGGCAGGAACAAAAGCAATGGAGAGAAGAGGAATGGACATGGGAGCAAATACTCAACGGAGAAGGACCCTGGGCTAAGGTGGGAGAGAATCGCAGCTCTCGGGAGGAGAAGGAGGCAGCCACAGCCCAGGAGCGCTGGTATGAGGAGGCAGCACGTAAGAGAGGCTGGAAGCCCGAGAGGCTCACCCAAAAATTTCTTGGGGGGGGATAAAGGGGAGTGTGGCGAAGCCGGGTTGGTTACCTGAGCCAACTCCCCGGGCTTACCGTGGAGTGAGAGGGCGTCGTACTGGTCAGACACCGTGTTATGCGGTAAAGCGCACGGTGTCCCCAGTACGCGTGCTTAGCCCAGTGCGGGCTATTCCACCTTGCCGCACTGGGAGGGCTAGGTTGGGCATCGAGCCGGATGTCATGAAGCCGGCCCAACGTATCTGGCCTCCAGTACGTCTCCTCGGGCCGGCGTACATGGCACCAGCCTTACAGGTGGTGTTCCCGGTTCGCCTGCATAGCCCAGTGCGGGCTATTCCACCTCGCCGCACTGGCAGGGCTACGGGGACCATTCAACCTGGTAAGGTTGGAGAGGCTCGGTGCTCAAGAGCGCGTGTCCTCCTTCACGGTCCGGCATATCCGGCGCCACCTTCCCGCCCCAGCCCAGTACCGCCAGTGCCTACACCACGCACCAGGCTTCCAGTGCATCTCCAGAGCCCTGTTCCTCCTCCCCGCACTCGCCCTGAGGTGCGTGCCCTCAGCCCGGTACCTCCAGTTCCGGCACCACGCATCAGGCCTATTGTGCGTCTCAGCCGGCCAGAGTCTGCCGTCTGCCCAGCGGTGCCTGAACTGCCCGTCTGCCCAGCGGTGCCTGAACTGCCCGGCTGCCCAACGCCGTCTGAGCCATCCGTCTGCCCAACGCCGTCTGAGCCATCCGTCTGCCCAACGCCGTCTGAGCCATCCGTCTGCCCAACGCCGTCTGAGCCATCCGTCTGCCCAACGCCGTCTGAGCCATCCGTCTGCCCAACGCCGTCTGAGCCATCCGTCTGCCCAACGCCGTCTGAGCCATCCGTCTGCCCAACGCCGTCTGAGCCATCCGTCTGCCCAACGCCGTCTGAGCCATCCGTCTGCCCAGCGCCGTCTGAGCCATCCGTCTGCCCAGCGCCGTCTGAGCCATCCGTCTGCCCAGCGCCGTCTGAGCCATCCGTCTGCCCAGCGCCGTCTGAGCCATCCGTCTGCCCAGCGCCGTCTGAGCCATCCGTCTGCCCAGCGCCGTCTGAGCCATCCGTCTGCCCAGCGCCGTCTGAGCCATCCGTCTGCCCAGCGCCGTCTGAGCCATCCGTCTGCCACGAGCCATTAGAGCCGCCCGTCTGTCATGAGCTGCCCTCCAGTCATGAGCTGCCCTCCAGTCATGAGCTGCCCTCCAGTCATGAGCTGCCCTCCAGTCATGAGCTGCCCTCCAGTCATGAGCTGCCCTCCAGTCATGAGCTGCCCTCCAGTCATGAGCTGCCCTACAGTCATGAGCTGCCCTACAGTCATGAGCTGCCACCCAGTCCGGAGCTGCCACTCAGTCCGGAGCTGCCACTTATCCCGGAGCTGCTGCCCCTTATCCCGGATCTGCTGCCCCTTATCCCGGAGCTGCTGCCCCTTATCCCGGAGCTGCTGCCCCTTATCCCGGAGCTGCTGGCCCTTATCCCGGAGCTGCTGGCCCTTATCCCGATGCTGCCCCTTCATTTAGGTGGGTTGAGTTGGAGGGTGGTCATTGGGAGGGGGATACGGAAGCGGGGAGTGACTATGGTGGGGTGGGGACCTCGCCCAGAGCCTGAGCCACCACCGTGGTCAGATGCCCACCCAGACCCTCCCCTAGACTTTGTGCTGGTGCGCCCGGAGTTCGCACCTTAAGGGGGGGGTTATGTCACGTTCCTGACCTGTTTTCTCTTGTTTTGTATGTCTTTATTGGTCAGGGCGTGAGTGTTGGGTGGGCAGTCTATGTTTTGTATTTCTATGTTGGGTTTTGTGTTCGGCCTGGTATGATTCTCAATTAGAGACAGGTGTGTATCGTTTGTCTCTGATTGAGAGTCATACTAAGGCAGCCAGGGTTTCACTGGTGTTTTGTGGGTGTTTGTTCCTGTGTTAGCGTTTGGGCCACACAGGACTGTTGCAGGTTAGTCACGTTTGTTGTTTTGTTTATTTGTAGTGTTTGTTGGTTTGCCATTAAAATCATGAATACCTCCTACTCCGCATCTTGGTCCGATCCATGCTCCTCCTCGTCTGAGGAGGAGAACGACATTGACAGCCGTTACATTTACAGTTGAAGTCGGAAGTTTACATACACCTTAGCCAAATACATTTAAACTCAGTAGTTTTCACAATTCCTGACACTTAATCCAAGTAAAAATGTAATTTCTTAGGTCAGTTAGGATCACCACTTTTTTTTGACAATGTTAAATGTTAGAATAATAGTAGAGAGCATTATTTATTTCAGCTTTTATTTCTTTCATCACATTCCCAGTGGGTTAGAAGTTTACATACACTCAATTACTATTTGGTAGCATTGCCTTTAAATTGTTTAACTTGGGTCAAACGTTTCGGGTAGCCTTCCACAAGCTTCCCACAATAAGTTGGGTGAATTTTGGCCTATTCCTCCTGACAGAGCTGTTGTAACTGAGTCAGGTTTGTAGGCCTCCTTGCTCGCAGACACTTTTTCAGTTCTGCCCACAAATTTTCTATAGGATTAATGTCAGGGCTTTGTGATGGCCACTCCAATACCTTGACTTTGTTGTCCTTTAGCCATTTTGCCACAACTTTGGAAGTATGCTTGGGGTCATTGTCCATTTGGAAGACCAATTTTCCACCAAGCTTTAACTTCCTGACTGATGTCTTGAGATGTTGCTTCAATATATCCACATAATTTTCTGTCCTCATGATGCCATCTATTTTGTGAAGTGCACCAGTCCCTCCTGCAGCAAAGCACCCCCACAACATGATACTGCCACCCCCGTGCTTCATGGTTGGGATGGTGTTCTTTAGATTGCAAGTCTCCCCCTTTTTCCACCAAACATAACGATGGTCATTATGGCCAAACAGTTCTATTTTTGTTTCATCAGACCAGCGGATACAAAAAGTACAATCTTTGTCCCCATGTGCAGTTGCAAACCGTAGTCTGGCTTTTTTTATGGCGGTTTTGGAGCAGTGGCTTCTTCCTTGCTGAGCGGCCTTTCAGGTTATGTCGATATAGGACTCGTTTTACTGTGGATATAGATACTTTTGTACCTGTTTCCTCCAGCATCTTCACAAGGTCCTTTGCTGTAGTTCGGGGATTGATTTACGCTTTTCGCACCAAAGTACGTTCATCTCTAGGAGACAGAACGCATCTCCTTCCTGAGCGGTGTGACGGCTGCGTGGTCCCGTGGTGTTTATACTTCCGTACAATTGTTTGTACAGATGAACGTGGTACCTTCTGTTGTTTGGAAATTGCTCCCAAGGATGAACCACACTTCTGGAGGTCTACAAAACATTTTCTGAGGTCTTGGCTGATAGTTCATTAAGAAGAAATTTGTGGAGTGGTTGAAAAACGAGTTTTAATGACTCCAACCTAAGTGTATGTAAACTTCCGACTTCAACTGTATAAAACCTTACTTTGACATGGAAATGACCTTATCTCTAAGCAAAGTCCAGACTTGACATAAGTGATTTTCCTTATGGTTATGTAGGGGTATTGCAGTTTGGGACGCATATGCGTCCAAGCCTGTGGTGTATTTTTAATTAACTTTATGAACAATTTGTTAGAAATGATCAATTAAAGTTGTCAGGAATTAATTGCCAGACGGAAGTTGTTTTGAATTAAAAGCAGGATGCGATGTTCTATAAATAGTGTGTCAAATTAGAAAAAAGTAACCATGGCTTTTATTGCGTTATTGGAAGACATTGAAAACCTTGTTTTTAGAAGGGAGAGAGTTTTCAGAGACCGGAATGACTTTTTTTTGCGCATGATGATCGATGGCTTATAAATTGCTAACGCCTCCCAAGAAATGTTCTGTCAGATTTTGGTGCGGATTTAGCCCTTAATCTGGAAAGGAAGACATGCTGTAATCATGCCATACCCGTATCTGTCCAGGTACTGTCCACTCTGGAATGTCCCAGTAGCGAGGAATCCCAGAGGGAAATGAGTGACAGGTGGGGTAGATCACAGCCATCACTCAGCCGCCTCCTGCCACAAGTGATCGAGGCGAATCTACACGTATTGTCCACGAGATACATTAGTTTCCCATTTGCAGGGGACGAACAGGCACACGTCTCAAAGCCGAGGGGTCATAGGTGCAGTTGACTGCACGCATATTGTCTTACGCACACCATCTGTAGATTAACATGTATATGTTAACAGGAAGAATTTCAATTCATTGAATGTTCAGATCATCTGCAATGCCTGTATGCAACTACTCAATGTATGCTCCAAGTGGCTTCTGACTCCCTTTGCCGATCCCCAAACAGCAGAGGAAATGCACTACAATTTGCCGCATGGCAGAACAAGGTCGGTTGTGAAGTGCACCATCGGACTGCTAAATGGCAGGTGGCATTGCCTTGATGCATCAGGTGGAAAACTCCTCTACAAGCCAGAGAAGGTAACTTCATTTAATAGAAATACAAAACTTAAATTTAGTTTTAAAATGGGTCAACTTAAAGAAACATATACCAACATTTTATATTTAGCATTCTATTGATATTGCAATCCTAAAGTTTCTGTCCAAATAGCTGAAAACAGTTTTTAATTTGTCCCTACGGTTACTGAGATGTCCCCTTGAAGCTTGTTCATTTTTCAGCAATGCTAGTGTAAACAAATGGAATCAGCTGATTCCTATCGTTTCAACTAGCATTGCAACAAACTGCGAACAGATTTCAAGGGGACATCTCAGTAACTGTAGGGCCCATTAGTAGTGCAAGTTTGTTTGACAAGAACATTGGGTATGCAATTTCAAACCTAAATATAACATGTTGGCCTGTTTTAGGACTGAATGGTTTCCCTCCCTAATCAAAGGTGACACGCATAATACTGGCATGTGGTATGCTCCACAACATATCCCTGAGGCATGGTATTGCAATGGATGCGGGCATTAAAATGAACCCCCAAGAGCCTCCTAACCCACCACCCAATGGAGAACCTTCCCCGGTTGATGCAGTGAGAAGGAGGTGGCAGCTCATACAGAGATTGGTGGTAAGAATGCCAGGCAATATACAAAGCATAGGTTTTTTATTCATGTTGTGGAAAACAATTGCATTATGTAAATTAATTAAAACCCTGCGTATTCTTCCGAATTCAGTCACAATCTGCCCAACCAATGTGTTCAACTCGTTCTGGGTTTGCAGTGCTGAGGTTGTCAACATGCAAACTGTAGACGTGGACACAGACGTGGATGGACCCTCGACACCTGTGGCCAAACCTTCCCCCTCACTCCTGGCACCTGCTGAGTTGGGAGCCTCACAAAATGTATCCCTGGGTGGAGGGCGCATGGGCTGCAATGCAGCTTCCCTTGCTGTAGGGGGCACCCTCACCCGGCACACGGGCTGCAACTCAGCTTCCCCCATTTCCATGTGAATAAAATAAATCAGTGCATGTCTTGTATATTAAGTTACTGACAACCAAGTTTCACATTCTCTTAAATACTTACCGTGATCTAGTGATGCTGTCTTTGGGGTTTCTCAAGCCGACTTCACAGTTTCCGATGTTATTGCTAAATGATGTAAAAGTTGGGATTAAACAAGATAAAAAATTCAAATAAAGCAATATAGAAGAAACTGACCTTTTTTTAAACATTCACTGTCACCATTGGAACATATGCCAGTGTATGCGCTTTCCCCAATGCTTGCCCCGATGTGCTGGTCTATTTGGGAGAGCTCCGATGTGCCAGGCCCCCCTCCCGTTGCCTTAAAGTTGCGGTTATGTATCTATTATTTTTTTACCTTGCAGTTTAAGGTCAGACCATTTCTTTTTCACATCATCCACAGTTCTGTCTTGCTGCCCCACCTCGTTCACGGCAGTGGCGACACACTCCCAAGCTACCTGTTTGGCTTTGTTTGTCAACCCACTATTTAGTCCACCGAATAATACGTGTTGCCTGTCTTCAATCTCTCTACCATCGCCGTGATCTCGTCTTCCAAAAAGTCTGCTTTTCTCTTCTGGTCCATGGCTATTCCTGACTAAACCCTCATTTGTGCTAACATTCTATAAGGTGAAATTGCTGATTGTAAGGCACGTTCAGGTGCCGTCAATTTTAAGATAATTAGAGATTTATAGATCAGAGGTGCGTAAGTTACAAATGAGCTTCTTAGAACCTGCGTAAGCAAGGTTTTTTATGCTCAGTATCTTTTATAAATCCAAGAACATTTTTATAAATGAGGTCCCAGAACTCTTACTTTGCAGATAAGCGAAGCACCTGTCACTGTGATCTTCTTTGTCTTTTTGGCCAAGCCCATTCCTTCAGTCATGTGTCAGGCTAGGCGTGGGTGTTATACTGTATATTTTTTTACTCTGTGGCCTGAGCCATTTGTTGACTGTTTTTTCCCAGAACTGACCGTAAGGCAGAGGAAGGTCCCAATGCAAAACACCAGATATTATAGCCACAATATATTTATCTGCAGCATTTACAGGACCCTCACAACTAATCATTGCCACGGACAGCTAGATTGCCTAACTCATCCAGAACCCCTGGAAATGTGAATCCCCACCCCCTCAAGTGCTTAGGAGGGAGCTGCAGATGTATTTCGCCCCATGCCCGGGTCTTGCTGTTCGGTGGCATGGCAATAAGCTGTGTTGATTTAATTTCCGTTTGCCACATGCATTTGCCTGGGCAGTGTAATAAGCCCACAAGGTACTGCAGCGCAGGATGCCCTGATGACTTACATTCCCCCCGGTGGATAATCATGGCCCTCTGTGGAAGCACAGCAGGCTCAGCACAGCCCCTGATAACAGCCATGCTAAAACATGATTAGAATAGCTACTGGGGGATAGTAAAGTTTACTTCATAGGGTGCACATCTGTGTTCCAATGGCCAGTTTCCCAGACCCGGGTTAAGCCTTTTTCTGGAAGGCATATTCAGTCGAGATTCTCCATTTTGCACAAATATTTTGTCCAGGAGTGGTCTTAATATAAGTCTGAGAAAATGGCCTGTATGGTGGTGCGGCCTGGTCTCATAGACTAGACGTAACATAGTAAATGTAAATCCGGGACACTCAAATTAGTATGATATGTTACTTTTAGTATGGTTACATAAGACAGAATGGTACTTAAGACAAAAATTAAAGGAGGATGGTTGGTCATGGTGGATGGATGGACGTATAATGTGAATATCTAGCAAATCAAATCAAAATTTTATTGGTCACATACACATGGTTAGCAGATGTTATTGTGAGTGTAGCGAAATGCTTATGCTTCTAGATCCGACAGTGCAGCAGTATCGAACAGGTAATATTACAATTCCACAACAAAACCTAATACACACAATCTAGTAAAGGAATGGGATAAGAATATATGAATAAAAATGCTAAAAAATGGATGAGCAAAGACAGATCGGCTAAGATGCAATAGATAGTGTAGATAGATAGTACGTCTGACTAGATAGATAGTACGTCTGACTCTTCCCCCAAGGTTGCTTAGCAGTTCAGACGTCTTTTTCTGTTCCGTATTGTTTGTGTCCTGTATATATATTTACACCTCTCTTCACTTATCTTTTATTTATTTTATTATCCAAGAACTCAACTACAAAAGCTTTCCTGCAAAAGCTTTCCTGCAACCCGCTTCACCAATTACTAAAAAGTAATATTTACCTCAAACTGAAAATCCATCGTGGAAGCCAGCCAGGGGCTAATTCAGAAGCTAGCCTGAAAGCTAACCAGTAGCTACTCCGATAGCTAGCCAGAAGCTAATCTGTAGCTGCCCCGAAATTAGCCGGTTTGCTGGCTAGCGTTGGTTTTCAGCTGCCCTCGTGTTGTGGTCATCAGCTATTCCTCTAGCTCGATAATCTACCGGCACTTTTGTGCAACGCGACTCGGACCGGAGCATTCCGGGACTTTTCTTCTCTCTCAGTTTCCCCGGATTCCAGCCGCAGGCTCTGGTCACTTGCACCTTGACTTCGCAGCTAGCTAGCTGCAAACCGTGTGACGATTGGCTTACGTCGACCCCGGAGCATACTCAAATCATCCTGGAGCTAGCCAGCTGAGGAGTTCCATCACCATCCGGACACGTTTCTTTTGTTGCTGCTGCAGATACGGAACCCCACCGGGCCTTCACGTCTGACTGCCGACGTTATCTGCCCGAGGGATTTATCCAACTGGCACCTCCGTCCCGACGTTACCTGAACGCTCACCTGAGGCCCGCTAATCGTTAGCTGTCTTATCGGCTGCTACCTGAATAAGCATACCGGACAACTATTATTTATTTTTATTTTTATTTTTTATTTATTTTTTTTCTCCTTGGGTCACTATATCTATTCTGCCAATTTGGATTGATCCCCTCTTCCACACGGAACCCCACTACACGGAACCCCACTAACTTACCGACGGAAACGCACGAGGTATCTACAAACAGACCTCCATCCCATGCTGCTACCGAGAGCCACATACCCGGCCAGCTGTCTGGATCGCCACGACCCCAACCAACCTCTACTCACTGGACCCTTATTGATCACCCGATTAAGCATGCCTCTCCTTAATGTAAATATGCCTTGTCCATTGCTGTTCTGGTTAATGTTTATTGGCTTATTTCACTGTAGAGATTCTAGCCCTGTTCACTATACCATATCCAACCTCTCAGTTCCACCACCCACATATGCGATGACATCACCTGGTTTCAATGATGTTTCTAGAGACAATATCTCTCTCATCATCACTCAATACCTAGGTCTACCTCCACTGTATTCACATCCTACCATACCTTTGTCTGTACATTATTCCTTTAAACTATTTTATCGCCCCCAGAAACCTCCTCTTACTCTCTGCTCCAGTAGCTCTAGGCGACCAATTCTCATAGCTTTTAGCCGTACCCTTATCCTACTCCTCCTCTGTTCCTCTGGTGATGTAGAGGTGAATCCAGGCCCTGCAGTACCTGGCTCCACTCCTATTCCCCAGGCGCTCTCTTTTGATGACTTCTGTAACCGTAATAGCCTTGGCTTCATGCATGTTAACATTAGAAGCCTCCTCCCTAAGTTTGTTTTGTTCACTGCTTTAGCACACTCTGCCAACCCGGATGTTTTAGCCGTGTCTGAATCCTGGCTTAGAAAGACCACCAAAAACTCAGATATTTTCATCCCCAATTACAAGATTTTCAGACAAGATAGAACGGCCAAAGGGGGCGGTGTTGCAATCTACTGCAAAGACTGCCTGCAGAGTTCTGTCTTACTATCCAGGTCTGTTCCCAAACAATTTGAACTTCTACTTTTAAAAATCCACCTCTCTAAAAACAAGTCTCTCACCGTTGCCGCCTGCTATAGACCACCCTCTGCCCCCAGCTGTGCTCTGGACACTATATGTGAACTGATTGCCCCCCATCTATCTTCAGAGTTCGTGCTGCTAGGCGACCTAAATTTGAACATGCTCAAAACCCCAGCCACCCTACAATCTAAGCTTGATGCCCTCAATCTCACACAAATTATCAATGAACCTACCAGGTACCACCCCAATTCCGTAAACTCGGGTACCCTCATAGATATCATCCTAACAAACTTGCCCTCCAAATACACCTCTGCTGTTTTCAACCAAGATCTCAGCGATCACTGCCTCATTGCCTGTATCCGTAATGGGTCAGCGGTCAAACGACCTCCACTCATCACTGTCAAACGCTCCCTGAAACACTTCAGCGAGCAGGCCTTTCTAATCGACCTGGCCGGGGTATCCTGGAAGGATATCGATCTCATCCCGTCAGTAGAGGATGCCTGGTCATTTTTTAAAAATGCCTTCCTCACCATCTTGAATAAGCATGCCCCATTCAAGAAATTTAGAACCAGGAACAGATATAGCCCTTGGTTCTCTCCTGACCTGACTGCCCTTAACCAACAGAAAAACATCCTATGGCGTTCTGCATTAGCATCGAACAGCCCCCGTGATATGCAACTTTTCAGGGAAGCCAGAAACCAATATACACAGGCAGTTAGAACAGCCAAGGCTAGCTTTTTCAAGCAGAAATTTGCTTCCTGCAACACAAATTCAAAAAAGTTCTGGGACACCGTAAAGTCCATGGAGAATAAGAACACCTCCTCCCAGCTTCCAACCGCTCTGAAGATAGGAAACACTGTCACCACCGACAAATCCACTATAATTGAGAATTTCAATAAGCATTTTTCCACGGCTGGCCATGCTTTCCATCTGGCTGCCCCTACCCCGGACAACAGCACTGCCCTCCCCTCTGCTACTCGCCCAAGCTTCCCCCATTTCTCTTTCTCCCAAATACAGTCAGCTGATGTCCTAAATGAGCTGCAAAATCTGGACCCTTACAAATCAGCCGGGCTAGATAATCTGGACCCTTTCTTTCTAAAACTATCTGCTGAAATTGTTGCCACCCCTATTACTAGCCTCTTCAACCTCTCTTTCGTGTCGTCCGAGATCCCCAAAGATTGGAAAGCAGCTGCGGTTATCCCCCTCTTCAAAGGGGGGGACACCCTTGACCCTAACTGCTACAGACCTATATCTATCCTACCCTGCCTTTCTAAGGTCTTCGAAAGCCAAGTCAACAAACAGATTACCGACCATTTCGAATCCCACCACACCTTCTCCGCTATGCAATCTGGTTTCAGAGCTGGTCATGGGTGCACCTCAGCCACGCTCAAGGTCATAAACGACATCGTAACCGCCATCGATAGGAAACAATACTGTGCAGCCGTATTCATTGACCTGGCCAAGGCTTTTGACTCTGTCAATCACCACATCCTCATTGGCAGACTCGACAGCCTTGGTTTCTCTAATGATTGCCTCGCCTGGTTCACCAACTACTTCTCTGATCGAGTTCAGTGTGTCAAATCGGAGGGTCTGTTGTCCGGGCCTCTGGCAGTCTCTATGGGGGTGCCACAGGGTTCAATTCTTGGACCGACTCTCTTCTCTGTATACATCAATGATGTCGCTCTTGCTGCTGGTGATTCTCTGATCCACCTCTACGCAGACGACACTATTCTGTATACTTCTGGCCCTTCTTTTGACACTGTGTTAACAACTCTCCAGGCGAGCTTCAATGCCATACAACTCTCCTTCCGTGGCCTCCAACTGCTCTTAAATACAAGTAAAACCAAATGCATGCTCTTCAACCGATCGCTGCCTGCCCCTGCCCGCCTGTCCAACATCACTACTTTGGACGGTTCTGACTTAGAATATGTGGACAACTACAAATACCTAGGTGTCTGGTTAGACTGTAAACTCTCCTTC
The DNA here is from genome assembly GCF_045679555.1 of Salvelinus alpinus. Lineage (NCBI taxonomy): Eukaryota > Metazoa > Chordata > Actinopteri > Salmoniformes > Salmonidae > Salvelinus > Salvelinus alpinus. The sequence goes on from NC_092091.1 coordinate 46,328,056, forward strand.
CAGACTCACATCAAACATCTCCAATCCAAAGTCAAATCTAGAATTGGCTTCCTATTCCGCAACAAAGCATCCTTTACTCATGCTGCCAAACATACCCTTGTAAAACTGACCATCCTACCAATCCTCGACTTCGGTGATGTCATTTACAAAATAGCCTCCAAAACCCTACTCAATAAATTGGATGCAGTCTATCACAGTGCCATCCGTTTTGTCACCAAAGCCCCATATACTACCCACCACTGCGACCTGTACACTCTCGTTGGCTGGCCCTCGCTTCATACTCGTCGCCAAACCCACTGGTTCCAGGTCATCTACAAGACCCTGCTAGGTAAAGTCCCCCCTTATCTCTGCTCGCTGGTCACCATAGCAGCACCTATCTGTAGCACGCGCTCCAGCAGGTATATCTCTCTAGTCACCCCCAAAACCAATTCTTCCTTTGGACGCCTCTCCTTCCAGTTCTCTGCTGCCAATGACTGGAACGAACTACAAAAATCTCTGAAATTGGAAACACCTATCTCCCTCACTAGCTTTAAGCACCAGCTGTCAGAGCAGCTCATAGATTACTGCACCTGTACATAACCCATCTACAATTTAGCCCAAACAACTACCTCTTTACCTACTGTATTTATTTTATTAATTTATTTTGCTCCTTTGCACCCCATTATTTTCTGTCTCTACTTTGCACTTTCTTCCGCTGCAAACCAACCATTCCAGGGTTTTTTTTTAGTTTTATTTTACTTGCTGTGTTGTATTCACTTCACCTCCATGGCCTTTTATATTTTTATTTATTTATTTTATTTATTTATACATATATTTGTTTGCCTTCACCTCCCCTATCTCACCTCACTTGCTCACATTGTATATAGACTTATTTTTTTTTCACTGTATTATTGACTATATGTTTGTTTTACTCCATGTGTAACTATGTGTTGTTGTATGTGTCGAACTGCTTTGCTTTATCTTGGCCAGGTCGCAATTGTAAATGAGAACGTGTTCTCAATTTGCCTACCTGGTTAAATAAAGGTTAAATAAATAAAAAAAATAAAAAAATAAAAAGTGTAGGATACAGTATACAGCATATACATATGAGATGAGTAATGCGAGATATGTAAACATTCTTAAACCTCTTTGGGCTAGGCGTTCCGCTAGCGGGACAACTTCCGGTGAAACTGGAGGGCGCGCAATTCAAATAAATAATCATTAACATTATGAATATTAAACATTTAGGTACATACAAGTGTCTTATATCGGTTGAAAGCTTAAATTCTTGTTAATTTAGCCTATTTACAGTAGGCTTTACAGCGAAAGCATGCCATGCGATTGTTTGAGGATGGCGCCCCACATCAAAATATTCTTCCATTGGCACAGGTTTCATAAATTCACAAATAGCGATTAAAAATTCACTTACTTTTTGAAAATCTTCTTCTGATTTGTCATCCAACGGGTCCCAGCTATAACATGTAGTGTCATTTTGTTTGATAAAATCCTTCTTTATATCACAAGAAGTCTGTTTAGTTGGCACCATTGATTTGAGTAATCCACTTGTTCAACATGCCAAAATAGGAATCCGAAATTCTACCCCTAAAATTAGTTTAGATACCCTAAAATGTAATTAAACTATAATATTTCACATGGAAATAAGTATGCTCAATACGAAAACGATATTAGCAGGTGCGTGTCCTCTTTGTCGCGTGCGTATACACAGATTTCCAAGTCTGTGTCCCTGTAGTAAAACTCATATTTCTTACTCGTTTTAGATGAAACAAGCCTGAAACCTTGAACAAAGACTATTGACACCCAGTGGAAGCCATAGGAATTGCAATCTGGGAGCTAGATTTAATTATTTCCCTATACCTTGCTTTGGAAGAGCATGGGCCCTCAAAAAAATTAAATTCAGGTTGGTTTTTCTTTGGATTTTCTCCTACCATGTCTCCTACATTATTTTAACATTTCTAGTGTGTCTTCTTTCTAATGGTACCAATTACATGCATATCCGGGCTTCAGGGCCTGAGCAACAGGTTTTTTACTTTGGGCACGTCATTCAGGTGGAAATTGAGAAAAAAGGACCCTAGCTGAAAAAGTAGTGTTATTAAAGTGACTAGTGTTCCATTTTTTAAAGTGGCCAGTGATATCAAGTCTGTAAGTAGGCAGCCGTCTCTCTGTGGCTGTTTAACAATCTGATGGCCTTGAGATAGAAGCTGTTTTTCAATCTCTTGGTCCCAGCTTTGATGCACCTGTACTGACCTCACCTTCTGGATGGAAGCGGGGTGAACAGGCAGTGGCTAGGGTGGTTATTGTTCTTGATGATCTTTTTTGCCTTCCTGTGACATCAGGTGTTGTAGGTGTCCTGGAGGGCAGGTAATTTGCCCCTGGTGATGTGTTGTGCAGAACACACCACTCTCTGGAGAGCCCAGCGGTTGTGGGCGGTGCAATTGCCTTACCATGCGGTGATACAGCCCGACAGGAGTATCTCAATTGTGCACTTGTAAAAGTTAGTGAGGGTTTTCGGTGACAAGCCACATTTTTCCAGCCTCCTGCGGTTGAAGAGGCGCTGTTGCGCCTTCTTCACCACACTGTGTGGGTGGACCATTTCAGTTTGCGATAATATGTGCACCGAGTAACTTAAAACTTTCCAGCCGTCTGGGCCGGCAGCCTTGCTAGGGTTAACATGTTTAAATGTTTTACTCGCGTCGGACAAGGAGAAGAAGAGCCCACAGTCTTTGGTAGCGGGCCGTGTCGGTGACACTGTATTATCCTCAAAGCAAGCAAAGAAGGTGTTTAATTTTTATGGAAGCAAGACATTGATTTCTGCGATGGGGCTGGTTTTCTTTTTGTAATCCGTGATTGTCTGTAGACCCTGCCACATACGTCTCGTGTTTGGGTTGTTGAATTGTGACTCCACTTTCTCTCTAGACTGACACTTTGCTTGTTTGATTGCCTTACGGAGGGAATAACTACACTGTTTGTATTCGGCCATATTCCAAGTCGCCTGGCAAAGATTAAATGCGATTGAATGTGCTTTCATCTTAGCGTGATTGCTGCCATCCATCCACGGTTTCTGGTTAGGGAAGGTTTTAATACTCACAGTGGGTACAACATCTTCTATACACTTCCTTATAAACTCACTCACAGAGTCAGCGTATATGTCAATGTTATTCTCTGAGGCTACCCGGAACATATCCCAGTCCATGTGAATGAAACTATCTTGAAGCGTGGAATCTGATTGGTCAGACCAGCATTGGATAGACCTAAGCATGGGCGCTTCCTGTTTTAGTTTCTATAGGAAGGGAGCAACAAGATGGAGTCATGGTCAGATTTGCCAAAAGGAGGGCTGGGGTGGGCCTTGTATGCATCGCAAAAGTTAGAGTAGCAATGGTCGAGCGTGTTACTCGCTTGTGTACTGCATTCGATATGCTGGTAGAATTTAGGCAGCCGTGTTCTCAAATTAGCTTTGTTAAAGTCCCCAGCTCCAATAAATGCAGCCTCAGGATATATGGTTTCCAGTTTGCATAAAGTCCAGTTAACTAGGGACTGGACATTAGCGAGTAATATACTCAGAAGTGGTGGGTGGTTAGCGCGCCTCCGAAGCCTCACAAGAAGACCGCTCCGGCTCCCTCTCCTCTGGCGGCGTTGTTTTGGGTCGGCCTCTGGAATCAGTTCAAATGCCCTGGGAGGTGTTAACAAAGGATCTGCTTTGGGAAAGTTGTATCCCTGGTCGTAGTGCTGGTTGTGCTGGTAAGTTGACGTCTCTCTGATATCCAATAGTTCTTCCCTGCTGTATGTAATAACACTTAAGGTTTTCTGGACTAACAATGTAAGAAATAATGCATAAAAAACGAAATACTGCACAGTTTCCTAAGGACTGGAAGTGAGGCTGCCATCTTGCATGTTCGAATCTCATCATGGGCAACTTTGCAACTACATACTACTTTTTAGTTACTTTATACCTACTTATCATGTTAGCTAACCCTTCTTCCCCTAACCTTAACCCTTTAACCTAACTCCTAACCTAGCTAACGTTAGCCACAACAAATTGCAATTCATAACATATTGTACAAAATGGATGATGGACATCCACAAATGAATACATACCATACAAAACATATCGTACTAATTGTAGTGTCTCCAAATTATGTTTACTATGTTACCTCTAGCCTGTGTCCAGGTTGGACGGTCTTGTCACTGTGTTTCCTCTCCTTGATCTGGTCTAACCTGAGAGGGCAGCAAGTTAATGACAACGATACCTATACAGGAATGATTTGCTTTCAACTATCCTGCCCTTTAAGATCAGTGCAGATGAAGGGAAGGAGGCAAGGAAAAGAAGACACTAGCAATGAAATGCAACCTTAAACATCCTCCTCTACAATGCCTTCCCTCCTCTCTTTATCGTGTTTTTGTGAGTGAGTAGGCTACGTGCGATGTGACAGGGTCGGCAGTGTTGACATTCTAGGAATGAGATGTGGGGTGGGATTAGAAAAATACGTTTTAAGCATCTGCAATTCAACTGTTAGATTTCCCCTCTTCTACCCTTTTAACATATCTGTTGAAGGATTGGACAGCGCTCATTTAGACTGTGATGGACCGTGCTATCTATGGTGACATTTGTTTTAGGAAGGTTACTGCAATGTGCCACGTTAGTATTCTCCTGATGGCTGTCAGTGCCTATTACTGTTTTTTGAGGATGAGTGGCAAAGTTGACACAAATTGGATTGGTACGATATCAGGTCAGTCTTTAAAAGCCTGAAGAGGATGCCTCCCAATCATTGTGGCTGCGTGGGGGTTCAGATAGGGTATGGTGGTGGTATCTTGTCTGGTGGGGGTGGGTGAAGTGTGTCTCCTTGTTATTCAGTATGGGCGGTGTGTGCGTGTGTGTTTGCGTGCGTGAAAGGCAGACATCTGGTTGTTTGGGTGGTTTCAAGTCTCTGAATAGATTTCACAGATCCTTGAGCACAGTAATCCACAAGCCGTTGATACAAGATGGCAAATAAAATTCTCCCCTGGAAGATGCTGAAGGGATAGCTCAATGCCACTGAGTTGTGTCATATTTAGAATTGGCTCCTTTTCTTGTTCTGAAATTATAGGTGGTTTTATTTCCATATGGTCAAACAGGCCATGTTATTCACGTTTATTGGTGGATGTATTGATCACCATCACACTTAATGTACTGCAACTTTTCAGGTCCATTGTTTTGTTATTGATGACGCTCAGTATTGGTGTGATAGGCTACATGTACTGTTCTATTGGCCCAAACTGGTATCAGTGATCAACCACTACTTGTTAGCATTATGTGTTAGACATATGCCACATTGTTTTCAGGGAAAAAAACACCACACTCCTCTGCAATTGCCAGCCCATCAAGTCAGTAGCAACTACATTATTCTTTTTTGGAATTGATTTATTCTATTTCAGTGTCATACACCAATTGGTGCCCAGCAAATATGGGCTTATGAAACTGTATTTCTTGAAGTAACTGTGCACAAAACAAAATGACATTTTACAGTTTACACCCATAAATAATAATCATGGCAAGTACAGTTACCATTTATCCAGATTATACAAACAATACATTTCTGCACAATAGTTTAATTTAGTTTTATACCTGAAGATGGCAGAATTGCCCTGTTGCAGCCACTTAACAGCATTTTACTAACTGTATCATACTGTACTTTGTTACATTCTCAATTCAAGATGTGGATTTTCTTTGCTACTATAAAAGGACTCGTTAGGTAGGCTATCCCTCCCTCCTTCATAAGAATATATGTTGATGCTTGCTCCTTTGTAAAACCAAGTCTGCATTGCAGTAAAGACTGTCAATTTTGGTGAGACTTCAATGAAAAAGTATGATATGCAGACAATTATATTTTCTTTTTGCTTTGTTGTGACGATAATTATTTGTAGATCCAAGCCTGGCTTCTCAGTCATTCAGGTGAGTGGATAAGAATGATCTGTTAAATTCACACTGCAGTAATGACATGCAATTGACGTCAAGAATTGACAACATTTTAGATACGCTTTTTTCCATATAAAACTCTGAAGTAATCAATCATTCAAGCATATTTTATCACTTTTTTCCTTTTCCTTTTTGTAAAACATTTTTTACCAATTGTTAGAGAAAGTTCTTAACAGCAACCCAGGCCTAAACCCCCAAAAAGCAAGTCAAGTCAAAAAACCTATTTCTGAACCTTGTGGCCTATCTAAAGCTGTCAAAGACTCCTGTAGGTAATTCTTCTTCTTCTTTCTCTTATCGTTTTTGGGGATTCCCCGCAGTTTTATCAGTTGGCTTCAGAAAGCCCAGGCAAGCGCAAGCAGGCCCCTGTTCCTTTATCTCAGGCAGGATTTATGTTGACCTTGAGCAACGCAAACTCTTTATCTGAACCACAATAATCTGCTTCACAGAAAAGCACAGCTGAAAAATGTCTAGCAGGTTCTCAGGATGTCTCTGTGCGGTACTTGATTACTTCAAAATTCACCCAATTTATTGTGGGAAGCTTGTGGAAGGCTACCCGAAACGTTTGACCCAAGTTAAACAATTTAAAGGCAATGCTACCAAATACTAGTTGAGTGTATGTAAACTTCTGACCCACTGGGAATGTGATGAAATTAATAAAATCTGAAATAAATAATTCTCTCTACTATTATTCTGACATTTCACATTCTTAAAATAAAGTGGTGATCCTAACTGACCTAAAACATGACATTTTTACTAGGATTAAATGTCAGGAATTGTGAAAAACAGAGTTTAAATGTATTTGGCTAAGGTGCATGTAATCTTCCGACTTCAACTGTATATGTATATATACAGTACCAGTGAAAAGTTTGGATGCACCTACTCATTCAAGGGTTTTTCTTTATTTGACTATTTTATACATTGTAGAATAATAGTGAAGACTTCAAAACTATAAAATAACACATATGGAATCATGTAGTAACCAAAAAAAGTGGTAAATCAAAATATATTTTAGATTCTTCAAAGTAGCCACCCTTTGCCTTGATGACAGCTTTGCACACTATTGGCATTCTCTCAAATAGCTTCACCTGTAATGCTTTTCCAACAGTCAATAAAACATTTATAAAAGTCAAAGTCAGCCAAAGCAAAAACCAGATAGAAAGGAATGTATATGAATTTTGTATGTACAGAAACGGGTTTCTCACTGGGAAATTAATATCCAAATAGTCAGCGACAACTGTGTGGAGTTGAGTTTGCGACAGAAACTGTGAGCTTATTACAGTATTATAGACACTATGTCCTGGGATTCCTATGCTTTTTTATGTAGAAGAACCCCTTACCTTCATAAGGTAAAACATGTCCGTGTTTGGTGGAGTTTCAGGCTTTTTTAGGTAGCTTTTAATAGTTTGTAGCTCAAACCATTCGTACTCTACAGACATTTTTGTAAAAAGACCATGCCCATTTTGGAATCTTCCCTTGTCTCACAAACACCGCTCAGCATCTGATAATCACACAGACTAATGGTTGGTATCTACAAATGCAGAAGAAAGACAAATCCAATGGTACCACCAAGACATCTGTGCCTGGTGTTACGGTACAAACCAAAAGTCTGTCCAAAACATGCCAGTTGGACTCATTGGATTAAATCTTGCTGGATTGACTGCTTTCATTTTACTCCTGTGCTTCTTTAAAACTTTGCCTGTTCTTTTTCCCCGTTAACAATACAACCACAGAAATATTTGTAATGACCTGTCAAACACACTACACTAATGGCTGAAATGGGCTCAATGAAATACTGTAATGATGGGGCGGTGAGTTGGAAGCAGGTGCAACATTTTAATAAAACAAAACCAAGAACATGACACTAACATAAGGTAGAAAGTCGATACACAAGAACAATACAAACTGGTGAGTGAACATGGGAGAGTGACATAAAGGGGAGGAGATGCAGGTAATGGAGTCATAATCATTCACAGGTGTGCGTAATGATGAATCCCAGGACCGGTGGTTATTACTCTGGCGACGTCGTACGCCGGAGGTGAGGAGCAGACGTGACAGTACCCCCTCTCTGGGCTCCAGCCGCAGGATGACGCTGACCAGGGGGACGACCCCGAGGAGTGGGTCGGTCTGGGCGGCGAAGTTGGAAATCACAGGGGATGTTGGGGTCCAGAATGTCCTCCACCTGAACCCAACACCCCTCCCAGTCCACCAGATACTGGAGCTGACCCTCACAACGTCAGGAGTCTAGTAGGGATCTGACAGCATACACAGGGCTGCCCTCGATGTCCAGGGGGGTGGAGGTGTCGTGAGGGACAGCATCAGCTAGGAGACGAGGATCCACCGGCCTGAGAAGTGAGACCAGAAAAGACGGTGAGATACGGTAAGGACTGGATAATTGTATCCTGTATGTCACCTCATTGACCCTCCGGGGAACCTTGAATGGCCCCACAAACCGGGGCATCAGTTTCTTGCAGGGTTGGCGGAGTGGGAGGTTCCTGGTAAAGAGCCAGACGTGATCTCCAGGATGGAACACAGGGGTCTCATTGCGGTGACGGCCTGCCTGTTCCTTCTGACAATGGACGGCGCGCTGGAGTATCAAGTGCGCATTGTTCCACACCGTCTCCGCATGTCAGAACCACTCATCTACCGCAGGAGCCTCTGTCGGCTGGAAACCCAAAACACACTGGAAGGGGGTCAACCCAGTGGAAGAGTGACGTAGAGATTTCTGGGTGTACTCTGCCCAAGGAAGGATACGTGCCTACTCAACCTGCCGGTCCTGGCAGTGACTCCCCAGGAACCTCCCTAGCTCCTGATTGATCCTCTCCACCTGCCCGTTAGACTGAGGCTGATACCCGGATGTGGGGCTAACTGTGACCCCGAGCTTATCCAAGAAGGCCCTCCATACTTGGGATGTGAATTGGGGGCCACGGTCCGAGACGATGTCCTCCGGATGGCCATAATGCCGGAAGACCTGCTGGAAGAGTGCCTCAGCGACCTGGAGAGCAGTGGGAAGACCAGGAAGAGGGATGAATCGACATGACTTGGAGAATCTATCCACTACCACCAGAATGGTGGTGAAACCATCAAGGGGGAAGATCAGTAATAAAGTCAATGAATAGACGGGACAAAGGTCGTTGAGGCACGGGAAGCGGCAGGAGCATTCTGGGGGGACTTGGTTTGAGTACACACGGAACAGAAGTTGACATACCGCGTAACATCCTGCACCAAGGTGGGCCACCAGTATGTCTCAGTGACGGAATGGATGGTGCGAGAAACACCTGGATATACAGCGACGACAGTTGTGTGTGCCCAGGTCAGCAGCCGATCCCTTATCCCTGTGGGAACGTAGAGCCTGGCGAATGTTCACATCTACGTCCCAAACCACTGGGCCCACGATTCGGGAGGATGGGATTATGGGTGCCTTCTGGACAGGACCCTCTCCTGAATCATAGATACGGGACAGGGCATCGCCCTTGATGTTCTTAGAACCTGGGCGATGGGTAAGCGTGAAGTCGTACCTGGTGAAGAAGAGGGCCCACCTGGCTTGGCTCAGATTCAGTCTCCTCGCTGTCCGTATGTACTCAAGGTTCCAATGGTTGGTAAGAATGATGAATGGTTCCTTGGCACCCTCCAGCCTGTGTGTCCACTTCTCTAATGCAAACTTCACCGCCAAGAGCTCCCGATCGCCAACATCATAATTCCTCTCTGCGGGGGACAGTTTCTTGGAGAAACTGTCCCCCCCTCTCTTTGTGACAAAACTGCCCCCACACCCACCTCCGATGCGTCTACCTCAACCACAAAAGGTAGCGTGGGATCTGGTTGTTTTAGCAAGGGGTGGAGGTGAAACACCCCTTGAGGAGACGAAAGGCCTCGTCGGCTGCTGGAGACCAAACCAACCTACGAGGCCCACCCTTGAGGAGGGAGGTGAGAGGGACGGCAATGGTGCTAAAGTTCCTGATGAAGCCACGGTAAAAGTTGACAAACCCCCAAAAACGTTGTAACCCCTTGGAGGTTGGGACTGGCCATGACCTGACCACATCTACCTTCTTGTCCTCCATCTTCACTCCCTGCAGGCTGATTTGGTAGCCCAAGAAGGAGATTGGCACTTCGCCTTGACGAACAAGTGGTTAGCCAAGAGGCGTTCCAGGACAGCTCGAACGTGAGTGATGTGATCTTCCTGGTTGGTTGGGAAGATCAGGATGTCATCCATGTACACAATCACCTGACATCTGAGCATGTCCCTGAACACCTCGTTGACGAATGTCTGGAACACTGACGGAGCATTGGCTATGCCAAAAGGCGTGACCAGACATCGTGCTGAACGCCGTCCTCCACTCTTCCCCTCCCGGATGCGAATGAGATTTTAGGCACTCCGCAGGTCTAGTTTGGTGAAGAGCAGGGCCCAGCGGAGATGCTCGATGGCTGACGGCACCAGCAGGAGAGGGTACCGATACTTTGTGATGTCCTTGAGTCCACAGTAATGGATACAAGGGCATAATCCTTCCTGCTTCTTGGCCACGAAGAAGAAAAAAACAGCCAACGCAGGGGACATGGACCTGCGGATGAAACCCTGTAGCACCTCTTGAATGTTGTCCTCCATGGCCTGGGTCTCAGCCACCGACAGAGGGTAGAAGCGTCTGTGCGGAGGTGTAGCATTGGAAAAACAAGTCAATGGCATAGTACCAGGGGCGATGAGGAGGGAGACAAAGTAGCGCGGGTCTTGGAGAATACTTCCCTTAGATCCTGATATTCCTCCGGGATGTTGGGCTGGAGGGCAACCACAGGACTCTCAACCGACGTGGAACCACAGGGGACAAGGAAGCAGTTTCTCCGGCATTCAAGTGACCAGTCGGTGATTCTCATCCTCGACCATGAGATGGTAGGGTTATGGCGCTGAAGCCAAGGTAGTCCGAGGATGATCTTGTGAACTGGTGCACTGGTGATGAAGAAGGGGATGTTTTTCTGGTGATTGGGCTCCACGGTGAAGGTGAGTGGTTGGGTGATGTGTGTGATGGTTCTGGATCCTAGAGGCCGACAGGAGAGGAGAGCGGGTAGGTAGTAATATTGAGATAGGAGGCAAGGGTCTGGTCCATAAAGTTCCCCGCGATGCCTGGAATCCACTAACGCTGTAGACACAGGACATGAGGGACCGTCAGCCAGAGTGATGGGTACTACAAAGAGTCTAACAGGAAGAGCAGTAGATGGAATACTCACTCCTGGTCCAGGGGATGTAACATCCCGTGACTGTCCCTCTGCTCTAGTGGATCCCGGATTCTGAAGTATCGGACACTGCTGGCGCTTTTGCCCTCCCTGGCCACAGATCAGACAGCGCCCCGTCTGCGTCGTTCTACCTACCCGGGAAGGCATGTGACCCCTACCTCCATGGGTTCAGGCTCTGATCCCAAACACTTGCCGAAGGAGGGAGAGAAGTGATGAAGGTGCCGACGCCCCCGGAGGAGGTTATCCAGATGGATGGCCATCGCAATGAGTGCGTCCAGGCTGAGGTTGTCATCTTGGCAGGCCAGTTCCGTCTGGACCTCCTCAAGCAGACCTCTTCTAAATAACGTGCTGAGCGCCGGCTCATTCCATCCACTGGAAGGTGCTACTGCCCGGAATGTAAGCGCATACTCAGCAGCTGTCTGATTCACATACAGGAGCTCACCTCCCTCTCTGCCCTCCGCAGGATGATCAAAAGTACATTTAAACAGAGCCATGAACCCCTCATAAGACTCGAGCTGCTCCTCTCCTCTCTCCCAGATGGCCGTAACCCATTCCACCTTGTTCATCGATCGTCTGGGAGATGTCCAGTTCTCCTGCTGCTTCCATATTTTGAGTTGGTATTCTGTAATGATGGGGCGGTGAGTTGGAAGCAGGTGCAACGTTTTAATTAACTTCTCTAGGATAGGGGGCAGCATTTTCACGTTTGGATGAAAAGCATAACCAAATTCAATTAGTAGATTTGGATAGAAAACACTCTGAAGTTTCTAAAACTGTATTTTTTGAGGTCACTCTTTTCAATGAATTTCATTGGGAATCCAGATTTCTAATTGACCTTCTTGCAGTTCCTACCGCTTCCACTGGATGTCAACAGTCTTTAGAAATTGGTTGAGGTTTTTTCCTTTGTGTAATGAAGAAGTACGGCCATCCAGAACGGGGGTAACTTGAAGTGTCCTGTTAGATAGACGCGTGTGACCAGAAAGCTAGCTACAGTTTGTTTTAATCCTGTATTGAACACAGATCATCCCGTCTTCAATTGTATTGGTTATTTACGTAAAACAATACCTAAAGTTGTATTGCAAAAGTAGTTTGAAATGTTTTGGCAAAGTTTACAGGTAACTTTGAGATATTTTGTAGTCACGTTGCTCAAGTTGGAACCGGTGTTTTTCTGGATCAAACGCGCAAAATTATTTGACATTTTGGATATATATTGACGGAATTAATCGAACAAAAGGACCATTTGTGATGTTTATGGGACATATTGGAGTGCCACCAAAAGAAGCTCGTCAAACGTAAGGCATGAATTATATTTTTATTTCTGCGTTTTGTGTCGCGCCTGCAGGGTTGAAATATGCTTCTCTCTCTTTGTTTACTATGGTGCTATCCTCAGATAATAGCATCGTTTGCTTTCGCCGAAAAGCCTATTTGAAATCTGACATGTTGGCTGGATTCACAAGTGTAGCTTTAATTTGGTGTATTGCATGTGTGATTTAATGAAAGTTTGATTTTTATAGTAATTTATTTGAATTTGGCGCTCTGCAGTTTTACTGGCTTTTGGCCAAGTGGGACGTTAGCGTTCCACATATCCCAGTGAAGTTAACCTTTCTAGCCCCGGCGTTCCGCTAGCGGAACTCCTCCCACATTCCACTGAAAAGGCAGAGCGCGAAATTCCAAAAATATGTTTTTGAAATATTTAACTTTCACACATTAACTTCTTGCAACTATAGGGGGTGCTGTTCCGCATTAGCATATTTGGGTCTCCAAATTAAACTGCCTCGTGCTAAATTCTTGATCGTACAATATGCATATTATTGTTATTATTGGATAGAAAACACCTTCTAGTTTCTATAGAAGTTGGAATTTTGTCTCTGAGTGGTACAGAACAATTTCTACAGCACTTTTCATGACAGGGTTCAGATTTCAGAAATTTTTACCCCTGATCTGGAGTCTGTTTTTAAGGCGACAGTGAATGCTATGAAGAAACCGACACTGCCTACGTCTTCCTCTGGGTGTCTGTACGTCATCACGTTTTGAATGAAATCGATGGGACATTCACAGCCATTATAAAAGACCAAAATGTATAGAGACCGCCCTTTCTCGTCGTGCGCCTGAAGCGTGAAGGCCATCGGACTTGCCTCGTTCCAAATCGTTTTTTAGAGAGTGATATTTCTCCGGTCATGTTTTCAGTCGTTATAGTTGTTAAAAACATCATAATGTAGTTAATTTGAACCGTTTTATAGCAATTTATATCCGTTTAGTGCGATTTTGAGGAATTTATTTGTTGTGCACTCTGAAACTTTGGACACGTTTTGGGGTGTCGGTCGTTGGTGGTGGACATTTCGAAGGACAGAGGACATCTATCGACCAAAAGACGTTTATAACATAGAAAGGATACATTGCCCAAGAATATGATGGAAGAACAGCTCAAAGTAAGCAATATTTAATATGATAAATCGTGTTTCTGTCGAAATATTTTAAACGCATATTTCGCCATTTTGTTTGGTATAGCTTCACTTGGCGAACCCTGTATTGAAAAGTAAGGATAATTTTAAAAATGTAAATCAGCGGTTGCATTAAGAACTAATTTGTCTTTCGATTGCTGTCAACCCTGTATTTTTTAGTCAAGTATATGATTAGCTTTCAATTAAACTAGATCACTCTGATAGATGACGTCAGACATATTGAGGCTTGATTTCCTAGTATTTTTATTGTGTAACCACGGTTTTGTATGGCTAAATATGCACCTTTTCGAACAAACTGTATATGTATGTTGTAAAATGATGTTACAGGAGTGTCATCTGAAGAATTCTGAGAAGGTTAGTGAAAAAATTAATATATTTTGGCGGTGATTACGTTATAGCGCTCTTTGGCTGGAATCGATGCTCTGGTAACGTTTGCACATGTGGTATGCTAACTTATCGATTTATTGTGTTTTCGCTGAAAAACGCTTAGAAAATCTGAAATATGGTCTGAAATCACAAGAACTGGGTCTTTCCATTGCTATGCTTTGTCTATTTTTATTAAATGTTTTATGATGAGTAAATTGGTCATACACGTTGCTCTATCTAGTAATTCTAGTCGATTTGTGATGGTCGGTGCAATTGTAAACTGTGATTTCTACCTGAAATATGCACTTTTTTCTAACAACACCTATCCTATACCATAAATATGTTATCAGACTGTCATCTGAAGAGGTTTTTTATAGGTTATTGGCTATCAATATCTTAGTTGAGCCGAATTGGTGATAGCACCTGAAGGAGTAAGAAACTGATGGAGTTAGAAAAGTGGTGTATTTTGCTAACGTGTTTAGCTAATAGATTTACATATTGTGTCTTCCCTGTAAAACATTTGAAAAATCTGAAATGGTGGCTTTATTCACAAGATGTGTATCTTTCATCTGGTGTCTTGGACTTGTGATTTAATGATATTTAGATGCTACTATCTACTTGTGAAGCTATGCTAGCTATGCTAATCAGTGTGTGGGGGGGGTGGGGGGTGATCCCGGACCCGGGGTAGAGGCTCGTGAAAGGTTAACAAGTCCAATACAGCAAATGAAAGATACACATCTTGTGAATCCAGTCAACATGTCCGATTTTTAAAATGTTTTACAGCGAAAACACCACATATATTTATGTTAGCTCACCACCAAATACAAAAAAGGACAGACATTTTTCACAGCACAGGTAGCATGCACGAAACCAACCAAACTAACCAAGAACCAACCAAACTAACCAAGAAACAACTTCATCAGATGACAGTCCTATAACATGTTACACAATAAATCTATGTTTTGTTCGAAAAATTTGCATATTTGAGGTATAAATCAGTTTTACATTGCAGCTACCATCACAGCTACCATCAAAAATAGCACCGAAGCAGCCAGAGTAATTATAGAGACCAATGTGAAATACCTAAATACTCATCATAAAACATTTCTGAAAAATACATGGTGTACAGCAAATTAAAGACAAACATCTTGTGAATCCAGCCAATATTTCCAATATTTTAATTGTTTTACAGCGAAAACACAATATAGCATTATATTAGCTTACTACAATAGCCTACCACACAACCGCATTCATTCATCAAGGCACGTTAGCGATAGCAATAGGCACGTTAGCGTTAGCGAATAAACCAGCAAAATATATAAATTTTCACTAACCTTCATAAATCTTCATCAGATGACAGTCCTATAACATCAGGTTATACATACACTTATGTTTTGTTCAAAAATGTGCATATTTAGATCTGAAATCAGTGGTTATACATTGTGCTAACGTAGCATCTTTTTCCCAGAATGTGCGGATATTTCTATTAGACTCTCACCTATTCTGACCAAATAACTATTCATAAACATTACAAAAAAATACATGTTGTATAGGAAATGATAGATACACTAGTTCTTAATGCAATCGCAGTGTTAGAATTCTAAAAAGAACTTCTTTACGACATAAGGCTTACGTTATGGCGAGATAGTGACCAAAACCTGGGCGCAAAACTAATAGTACACAGTTCGACAGATATATGAAATAGCATCATAAAATGGGTCCTACTTTTGATGAGCTTCCATCAGAATGTTGTACAAGAGGTCCTTTGTCGGGAACAATCGTTGTTTGGCTTTAGAACGTCCTTTGTCCCTCTTGAATTAGCAAGCACACTCGCCAAGTGGCGCGAAGCTCTCCTTCCTGAACAAAAGCACCCAACGCAACACGCCTAACGTCCCGAATAAATTTCAATAATCTAATAAAACTATATTGAAAAAACATACTTTACGATGATATTGTGACATGTATCAAATAAAATCAAAGCCGGAGATAGTAGTCGCCTATAACGACAGCTTTCCAGAAGGCAATTCCAGGTCCATCTTCGCGCTTTCCAGAAAACAGGAAATGGGTGACTCGTCGTGCCAAGAGGATTTATCCACCTCAGACCAAGATAAACACTTCATTTCTTCTCTCACTTCCTCTTGACATCTAGGGGAAGGTGTATGACGTGCATGTATACTAATACGTATCATGCCCATTTATAGGCAGGCCCTTGAACAGAGCATCGATTTCAGACTTTCCACTTCCTGGTCAGGAAGTGTGCTGCCAAATGAGTTCTGTTTTACTCACAGACAAAATTCAAACGGTTTTAGAAACTAGAGTGTTTTCTATCCAATAGTAATAATAATATGCATATTGTACGAGCAAGAATTGAGTACGAGGCCGTTTAAATTGGGCACGATTTTCCCCCAAAGTGAAAACAGCGCCCTCTGTCCTCAACAGGTTAACTTCTCACGAGTCACCAACCCTGATCCGGTAGCACCCCCCCCCCCCCCCACTGAGTAGCATAGCTAGCATAGCGTCACAAGTAACTTGTAGCATCTAAATATCATTAAATCACAAGTCCAAGACACCAGATGAAAGATACAGGTCTTGTGAATAAAGCCACCATTTCAGATTTTTAAAATGTTTTACAGGGAAGACACAATATGTAAATCTATTAGCTAACCACGTTAGCAAAAGACACAATTTTTTTACTCCCAACAGTTTTTTCCTGCGTCAGTAGCTATCACTAATTCGACTAAATAAAAATATATATAGCCACTAACCAAGAAACAACTTCATAAGATGACAGTCTGATAACATATTTATGGTATAGCATAGTTTTTTTTGGGAAAAATGTGCATTTTTCAGGTATAAATCACAGTTCTACATTGCAGCTGCAATCTGAAATAGTGCTGACCCAGCCAGAACAATTACAGAGACCAACGTCATATAACGAATTACTCATCTTAAAACATTTCAGAAAAATACACAGCGTACAGATATTGAAAGCCCAACATCTGGTGAATCCAAACAATATTTCAGATTTATTAAATGTTTTATAACGAAAACAAAATGTAGCGCTAAATTAGCATAGCTATACCAGGCAGATTCGGCTAGGCGCCCACGGCCAGTTCACATGCACAACAGATATGATATAACATCGTAAATTGGGTCTTACTATGGCTGATCTTTCATCAGAATGTTGATCAAAGTGTCCTTTGTCAAGATGAGTCGTTGGTTCCGTTCAGAATTGTTCCTTTCCCACTCCATTTAGCACAGGTACTGGTCGAGTGGCACGGATCTCTCAAACGTAAATAAAATCAGACAACGGAACACCACAAAACTCCCGAAAAAATTCAAATAATCTGATTAAACTATATTGAAAAAACATACATTACGATGATATGGTCACATGTATCAAACAAAATTCGACACGGAGATAGTTTTCATCCATAACGCCAGCAAAACAGTACACAATCGCAGCTCCAACTCGTGCGAATCAGAAAACCGGAAGTTGTCGGTCACGCCAAAGAAATAGGTCTTATTTCACGTCAGTACCAGATAAACAAAGAATTTCTCCTCTGACGTCCTCTTGACACCCAGAGGAAGGCGAATGAAGTGTGTTTCTGGTCATAGGGGTCATGACCATATATAGGCAGAGCGTTGAAGCGAGCATAGACTTCTTGCATTCTACTTCTTGGTCAGGGAAAGTGCTGTCAAATGACTTGTGTTTCACTCAGAGACAAAATTGAAACGGTTTTAGAAACTAGAGATTGTTTTCTTTCCAATGGTATTATTTATATGCATATAGTAAGAGCAATAATTGAATAAGAGGCAGTTTAATCTGTAGAGCAAATTATGCTAATGGGAAAATAGCACACCCTGTATTCTCAAGAAGTTAACTTCTTGCGACTACAGGGGGTGCTGTTTTCTCATTAGCATAATTGCATTACAGATTAAACGGCTTCCTACTAAATTCTTGCTCGTACAATATGCATATTATTACTATTATTGGATAGAAAACAGTCTCCAGTTTCTATAGGCGTTGGAATTTTGTCTCTGAGTGGAACAGAACAAATTCTAGAGCAATTTCCCTGACATGGAGTCAGATTTCACACATTTTGGCCCCTGATCTGGAGTCAGTTTAAAGGCCACTGTTATTGCTATGAGGATACGGACACTGCTTACGTCTTCCCCTGGATGTCAGTACGTGATGACGCTTTGAATGGTATCGATTGCGCAATCAGGGGCTGCATAAAAGAGCAAATACCGGAAGTAGCATCCCTTTGCTGCCTGCCTCTTGCGCACGGAGGACGTCGGACTCGCCTCCTTCCAAGCGTTTGTTTAGCCAGTAATATTTCTCCGGTCATGTTTTTACTCGTTAGAGGTGTTAAAAACATCATAAGGTAGTTAATTTAAACCGTTTTATAGCAATTTATATCCGTTTAGTGCGATTTTGACCCATTTATTTCTGACGCACTTTGAACAGCTGGGCACGTTTCCAGTTCATGCCGAACGCAGTGGGCATTTCCACATGGCAAGAGGACAGCTTTCGACCAAAAGACGATTAGACCCAAGAAAGGATTCTTTGCCCAAGATTCTGATGGAAGAACAGCTCACAGTAAGAACAATTTATGATGATAAATCGTGTTTCTGTCGATAAATGTTAAACGTTTATGTCGCCATCTTGTTTGCTATAGCTTCGCTTGGCGCAACCTGTATTGAAAAGTAAGGATAATTAAAAAAATGTAAATCAGCGATTGCATTAAGAACTAATTTGTCTTTCGATTCCTGTCAACCCTGTATTTTTTAGTCAAGTATATGATTAGCTTTCAATTAAACTAGATCACTCTGATAGATGACGTCAGACATATTGAGGCTTGATTTCCTAGTATTTTTATTGTGTAACCACGGTTTTGTATGGCTAAATATGCACCTTTTCGAACAAACTGTATATGTATGTTGTAAAATGATGTTACAGGAGTGTCATCGGAAGAATTCTGAGAAGGTTAGTGAAAAAATTAATATATTTTGGCGGTGATTACGTTATAGCGCTCTTTGGCTGGAATCGATGCTCTGGTAACGTTTGCACATGTGGTATGCTAACTTATCGATTTATTGTGTTTTCGCTGAAAAACGCTTAGAAAATCTGAAATATGGTCTGAAATCACAAGAACTGGGTCTTTCCATTGCTATGCTTTGTCTATTTTTATGAAATGTTTTATGATGAGTAAATTGGTCATACACGTTGCTCTATCTAGTAATTCTAGTCGATTTGTGATGGTCGGTGCAATTGTAAACTGTGATTTCTACCTGAAATATGCACTTTTTTCTAACAAAAACTATCCTATACCATGAATATGTTATCAGACTGTCATCTGAAGAGGTTTTTTCTTGGTTAGTGGCTATCAATATCTTAGTTGAGCCGAATTGGTGATAGCACCTGAAGGAGTAAGAAACTGATGGAGTTAGAATAGTGGTGTATTTTGCTAACGTGTTTAGCTAATAGATTTACATATTTTGTCTTCCCTGTAAAACATTTTAAAAATCTGAAATGGTGGCTTTATTCACAAGATCTGTATCTTTCATCTGGTGTCTTGGACTTGTGATTTAATGATATTTAGATGCTACTATCTACTTGTGAAGCTATGCTAGCTATGCTAATCAGTGTGTGGGGGGGGTGGGGGGTGATCCCGGACCCGGGGTAGAGGCTCGTGAAAGGTTAAACAACAAATCCAAGAACACGACACTAACATAAGGCAGAATGCCGATACAGAGGAACAATACCAACTGGTGAGTGAACATGGAAGAGTGACATAAAGGGGAGGAGATGATGACGGTAATGGAATCCAGGTGTGAATCATAATGATTAACAGGTGCGCATAACAATGAGTGCCAGGTGTGCGTAATGATGAATCCCAGGACTGGTGGTTAGTATTCTGGCAACGTCGCATGCTGGAAGGGAGGACCAGGAGCAGACGTGACAAATACATTGGTTTTCTGGAAAAGGTTGAATCGCTTACTTCTAAACTAGTTGATTTGGAGGGCCGCAGCGGGAGATCGAACTAATACATATCCCCGAAGGCGCTGAGGGAAGCAATGCTTGCTCATTCCTAGAGTGGTGGCTTCTCGAGGCTCTGGAGATGGAGCCACTCTCCTTTGATCATTGAGATAGCTCATCGGAATTCTGGCCCACGATCAGACCCCAACGCACCCCCGAGGGCTCTGGTAATGAAGTTCTTAAACTATGAAGATAAGACGCGTATGGTGAATGCAGTCAGGGCGAAAGGGAGAGTACTCTACAAGAATCGGCAAGTTATGTTCTTCACAGATCTCTCCATGGAAGTCCACGAGCAGCAAAAACGCTTTGACAGTGTCAAGCAGCAGCTAAGGGCTAATGCTATCAAGGTATGGAATCATCTTTCCAGCGTGCCTGAGGGTCTCCCACGGCGATCGTTCCTACATTTTTGAAACACCAGCTGAGGCAGAGCAGTTTCTTGAAGCTAGGCAGAGGTGTGGAAGTGGAGCAACGCTGAAGAAGAGGCAATAGCAACATAAAGTTAAACTTTGACCTATTTTTGGGAAATTTTTTAAACCGTTGCTTTCGGTTTTGTCTAATTAAGTATTTAAAGTTAGAAGTTGAAGTTAAAATGTATCTAGTAACATAGTAGCACTGTCTATTGAACTATAATAACATGGCCAGTTTACAAGTAGGCCTAGTCTTATTATAATTTTATGTACCATGAAACTTTGCTTTTATGCATCAGAAAACATCCTGGTGTGGGTTTCTTTTAGGCCTTTATGAGGCTAGATCACGGTGATCTTATATTCTGGCTCACTCCTGGTATTTTGTTTGGTTATTTGTTAAATGGTGAACACAATATAGTGTAATGAAAAGTGGCGGGGCAGATGGTGTACAGAGGGGGAAAAACGCAGAGGCAGAGGCGGCTCCTCACGTGTGTGTGGATCTGAGCACCTTATACGGAGTGTCACAGGATGGAGGTCTGTTAGAGACTTTGGGGTAAGAGGGTTAATCACACGTTCGTGGTTGATGGTTAAATGTGTGTTTTTGTACAATGATGTGCTTTAAAGCGCCCTTTGTATTTTTGTTTATGGTGGTAGAGGTATATTGGTATATTAGGCTGATCCAATGTGCTCTTATGTCCCTAGTAAATTTGATGACTCATAGTGTTAAGGTTACATTTACATTCTGGAACTGTAGGGGATTAAATAAAATGGCCATAATAAAACAGGTAATAAGTAGATTAATACAACTTCAGGCGTAGATCATATTTTTGCAAGAATCACATCTATTATTCGGCGACATTCCTAAGATATGCTGGAGGTGGCCTGGACAGGTCATTGTAGCCTCATTCAGTTCCCATGCAAGGGGAGTTATTATTCTTATCCGTAAGTCCATTCCATATCAGATATTGCAAACAATTTGTGATCCTGCCGGAAGATATATTAATATACGGGGTACCTTGCTGTCCGAGTAGTTGAATTTAATTAATGTGTATGGTCCCAATGAAGATGACTCTAAATTCTTTAACGATTTGTTTCCACACTTCCTGATATTGTTGCAGGAGATTTTAATTGCACTTTAGATCATGTTAAAGATCGCACATAAGGTTCGCACTACTCCCACACCCAATCTAGGAAAACCATACAGCATTTTATGAAGGATTTAAACTTAATAGAAATTTAGAGAGAAATGAAACCAGATGATGTGGAATACTCCTGTTACTCTAGCACTCACCCGACCTATTCCCGAATCAACTATTTTTTGATCTCAGCAGCATTACGCTCTAAAATTGAAGATTGCTTTAATGATAGCATTGTCATCTCTGACCATGCACCAGCACCTCTTACATATTCCGATTCTAATTTAGTAGGTGACCCACCTAAATGGCGCTTCCAACCTAAATGGCTGCAAGATACAAGTTTTACAGAATACATTGGACAGCAAATTGACCTATACTTTTCAAATAATACAACACAGTCTTCAGCTTGTACTAGATGGGAAGCCTTTAAAGCTTTCATAAGGCGTCATATTATACATTTCACCAGCTCCAAGTCAAAAAATACTTGTCAAAAAATGAAATTACTTGAAAACAAAATTAAAACCCTGGAGAGATACATTTTCCTCACTAATTCCACAGAAGGAGTTGCTCTTGCTCAGGGCCCAATATAACATAATTTCTGCGGGTAGAGCTGTAGCAAGCTTATTGAGACTAAACCAATCATATTATGACCAGGGTGAAAAAGCTGGGAAGCTGTTGGCCTGGCGAATCAAGCAGCAGCAAGCAGAGATGGAAATCAATTCAATTCAGGATGCAGGGGGAGCTGTGGTTGTGGACCCTCGGGAGATAAACAATACCTTTAAATCCTTTTATGAAAAATGATTTGTGTCAGAGTAAATGTATAGCCCATCCAACTACCTCATCCCCATACTGATATTTTTTTGCTCCTTTGCACCCCAGTATCTCTACTTGCACATTCATCTTCTGCACATCTATCACTCCAGTGTTTAATTGCTAAATTGTAATTATTTCACCACTGTGGCCTATTTATTATCTTACCTCATTTGCATACACTGTATATAGACTTTTCTATTGTGTTATTGACTGTATGTTTGTTTATTCCCTGTGTAACTCTGTGTTGTTGTTTGTGTTGCACTGCTTTGCTTTATCTTGGCCAGATCGCAGTTGTAAATGAGAACTTGTTCTCAACTTGCCTACCTGGTTAAATAAATGTGAAATAAATAAATACATTACAAAAATCCTCCTAAAACTGATACCCAGGCAAGCTTTTTAGATATTGATCTGAAATATTGGGAAACTCCAATCTAAGGATATTCTTAATGCTGAGCTGACTGTGGAGGAACTTTCCAATGCAATTGATAGTATGAGGGTGGGGAGGGCATCTGGCCCAGATGGGCTGCCCATTGACATCTACAAGAGATTTAAGAACAATCTGTGCGCACTCCCCTCCTGGAGATGTTTTTGGAATCTTACGAAAATGGTCTCCTGCCCCCTTCTTTAAGAGAAGCTCTGATCACTCTGCTCCTAAAACCTGGAAAGCTGCATACCAAATGTGATTCCTATCGTGCTATTTCACTTTTGAATTCTGACACTAAGGTTCTTGCGAGGAGGTTGGAGGGTTTTCTCCCGGATGTGGTGGGTAGAGCCCAAAATGTCTTTATTCAAGGTTGTCAAGGATTTCATAATGTTAGGGGAGTACTAGATGTTCTTCATGCTAGAATTGGGTTGTCAGACACTGCGATCATGTCGTGGGACGCAGAAAAGGCCTTCGACAGGGTTGAGTGGCCCTACCACGTTGAAGTGTTAACTCGTTTTGGCTGTGGTGAGAGCTTTTGTAAATGTCACGATCGTCGTTGGAAGCATACTCGGACCAAAGCGCAGCGAGATCTGGGTTCCACATTTTTATTGAATTGAAACTTTGAACAAGATAAAATAAAGAGGCAGCTACACAAAAACAAGATCCCACAAAACACAGTGGGGAAATGGCTGCCTAAATATGATCCCCAATCAGAGACAACGATAAACAGCTGCCTCTGATTGGGAACCATACCAGGCCAACAAAGAAATAAAACACTTAGATAGGAACACACCCCGATCTAACCAAAATAGAGAATAAAAAAGGCTTTCTATGGTCAGGGCGTGACAGTAAATGGATAAAGATACTATATACAAATCCCACTGCAGAGATCCTTACTACTAATACGGTATCTAAACCTTTTGACATCTGCAGTGGTTCTAGGCCTGGATGCCCTCTTTCTCCTCTCCTGTTTATCCTAGCCATTGAGCCTCTAGCATAGCAGTTAGGTCCCACCCCAATATTTCAGGTATCAGAATATATCAGGTGGAACATCAAATTGCCCTTTATGCAGACGATGTAATTTTGTTTCTTACAGACCTGTGCAATTCCATATCCACAATTCTGGACCTAATCAAAGAGTTTGGAGTGTTCTCGGGATACAAAATAAATAATGCAAAATTCTCAATTATGATGCTAAAGGAGGAGGAAAGATGTAGACCTACACCTCTGCACTAAAAAAATAAGTAAACGGAATGCTTTACATATCTCGGCATTCGTATTGTGCCAGAGATCGACCGGATAGTCTCAACTAACTATGACCGTGTCGTAGATTCAATAAATCAATCGATAGATAGGTCATAATTTACCTATATCTTTAATTGGCCGGATTAACATTCTGAAAACAAATGTCCTCCCAAAACTGTTGTATCTATTTCAGAACATTCCCTTGCCGCCGCCACCATCCCTGTTTACAAGGCTTAAAAATAGGTTCACTATATTTATCTGGAATAACAGACGTCGCAGAATTCGCTTGTCCTTATTGTACCTACCATATGACAGAGGGGGGCTCTATTTGCCAAATATCCAGTGGTACTACTGGGCAACTCAGCTTCGCACTGCTATGTATTATTTTACCTCTGAGTCTCTCCCTTCGTGGATGGAGATTGAAATGTCTTCAGTTGTACCCAATTACCCCTTAACCTCTACATTTACTCAGCTGATATCAAGACACATTTTTTTTATTCCCTTGTTTTTAATATGATCAACGTTTGTTATGAGGTGCGGAAGTTCCTTGGTGAAACACATTCTTTGTCATATTTTAGTCCTATCTGGGGAAACCACAGATTCACTGCTGGGAGAGCTGATCCGGGTTTCCAACTATGGGCCGGCAAGGGTTTAAGGAAAGTTCGAGACGTGTATCAAGAAGGTATTTTTTATGTCAATTGAAGACCTCATGGCAAAATATGACATTCCTAGAATTATTTTTTATTTTTTTATTTACAGCTAAGGAGCTTCCTCACGCCTGCCCACTTGAGAAAATACTAACTCAAACCATTGTAATGGTAAGGGTAGAATTTCAGCTCTATACAATATGCTAGAGTCCGGCTCAACCGAATCCTCTGCGCAAAAACGGAACTCTTGGAAGGAAGATATTCAGGAGGAGTTAGTCTTGGACGAATGGAGTAGTATATGTACTAAAGCTTAGACACAGACTGTGAACACTCGGCTAAAACTATTGCAATACAATTGTGACCCGATTCAGGAAACTAGGCGTATGTCGCAAGTCACGACTTGACTGGAGAGCCTTTTGAACGTAAAAAAAAAGTTATGTAAATACAAATAAAATTGTTAAATTACGAGCGTAGTTGGTTTAGCCACAGAAAAAGAGGAGCAACCTTCCCTCTAGCCATGATTAGCTGAGATAATGAGTGGGCTGGACATGCTGAGAGATGAATTTGGATTGGTCTGCGGTGTTGCATCTTGTTTTATCTGAAGATATTATGTTAGCCTTGGAGAACTGCAAATATGTTGCTACTGCTCTCAATAGCATTGCTGCCCTGAATTTGTCAGGCGCAATCGACAAAGGTCAGTGGAAAAAAGTTGTGATGGACTACTTTCTGGATGACAATCGTGCCATGCAATGCTGACTCTCATTTCATAAAACATTTTGAAATCAGTGGAACACAACGGGCCAAACAAGATGTGCAAACTAAACAGAAACAACACAGTATGTCTTATAAAAGGGGTTGCAGTCTGCTCTGAAAATTTCATCCATGTATACAGGTAAGAATCTAGCTACATATTGAGATATTGTACGTTTCTAATTTTGTCAGAAAGTTGTTTACATTGCATGCTAAAGCTTGCTGGAGTTCCATTGCTCGCTTGTTAACTAACTATGAACCTAACGTTATTTGGTTAACTGTAGCTTGTGTCGTGTCTTTGGCTATGCCGAATGAAGTGATATGACATGCTATTCTATAAAATCCTTTCTCAGTAATAACTATTACCTGATTGAGCTAGTCATGTAAATGTAATTAACTAGAATGTCGGGGCACCACGAAATAATATTTATAGAGCTGTTATCTTCCGAATAAACTCTTAAAGACCTAGTAATATTTTATATTAATCGTCACCTTATTTCAGTCTCATCTGAAAGTTGTAAATTCTTGGTTATCTTCACGAACCCTGGCTAACAAGTTGAATCAGCAATACAAAATTGGGTTTAATTATTTATTTACAAAATACCTAACTAATCACACAGAATTACATATACACAGAATGAATCATACCTTGATTACAAATTACGTCATAAAGGAAAACGTCCCTAGCGAGCGGAACAGATATGACAGCTAGTTACACAAAAGAAAAGGGGGCTGGGTTTGAGTGAAAGAGCGGGAAGACTGACGAACAAAAGGGCGAAGCTGTGCTATCGTAAATACAGTATCTTATGCATTCTAAATTACCGCCCATTTGGAAGAGGAAAATGCAATAAATATTTACTCTGAGCTGGGCTTCGGTAGGTTGGTGGTAGATGGAAGGCCGTGTTGCCCAACCGAGTCCTTTGTCCTTTAACCCTTTCACACGTACCATCACACGGGTGTGATCGTTCTACAGTGGTCCCTGAAGCGTATGATCACACCCGTGTGATTAGAACACTCATTTAGAACGCTCGTTTAGAACGGCCAGTTTCGAATGACGCAACAATCAGCGTTTGAGCTGGCCACACTTTTTTCAGAAACTATTTACACAAACACAGTCCTTACAAAGTTATGTCCAGAATGTGAGCAGTTTATTTTTGGATTCAATGTTCAGATATTCACAGAAGAATATATAGCATAACACAATCATCCTAACCGGAAAAATGTAGGCTACATTTGTCCTAGCGCTGAGGAAAGATTGACCCAACACAAGCAGTCATATTTTCTAACTCTCGGCTGACAAACTACAATATGAATTAGCTAATAGCAATTATTATGTATAATTAATCACATCACGGGTGAGCACACCATTGATCGAAATAATTAGGTAAAGCACTTTTTAGAAATCGAAAGTAATCCGACGGTTAGTTTCAGCGCGCAGCCATGCATTTTTTTTCCTCACAGAAACCGAAGATAATAAAAGACAGATGAGTTTGGTCTGTTTATAGTATGCATGTTGAAGGGGTGTGTCGTCTACCTTCGTTCACATCCCACCATTCATTTCCGGAAGTCCTCAAAAAACGAGTGAACTCTTACTCACCTCATTTTGTTATAACATCTTTGGTCAAACAGACGATTACGTGAACCCAGAATGCATTGAACGTCAACAAACATGACTACACAGCTGGAATTAGCTTAGCTCATCATAATCAGTACAACCTTCAAAAAAGTATTTTACACACATAATATGTGCCCATTACAATCTGTGCAAGAATCGGAATGCATGATTTGTCACCTAGATTTGAAAACATGTGAATAAAACCGTAAATACACAAATAATTGCCACACAAAACATTTTCTGATAGTGATTTATTGATACAAGTGGCGCGTGCCGGCAGTCAACCACGTACCCTCTCTAAACCATTCAGTGTTGTTGTTTATGTATGTAGCTAGTGAGCTGAAGCATTAGCAATGTCTTTCAAAAGGAGACAACAAACAAATGTGGAAATTCTGGAGATTTTTTAAAATTCTGACAATGAGTCTGAGTATGAAAGTCAGGAATCAGATTCTGACAGTGACAGTGAGGAGCTGCCCCCCAACCTTGTAGCCATTGAGAACCCTGAATCTGAATTTCCCTTGTCCACTGACAAAGTCCCAGTTCCCTTTGAAGATGCTGGTGGTGATGGAGGCATACCAACAGTGGATGAAGTACAGGAGTTCTGTGGTAGCTGGAAGGCCACCAGTCATTTCACCCCTCCTGGCCCTGCTGTTTCACCCCTCCTGGCCCTGGTGTTTGTTTTGATGAGTCCCAGTCTGGAGTGCAACGCCCCTTGCCATTTCCAACTGAGGCAGAGTGCTTCAAGTTGTTTCTGACAGAGGAGCTGGTGGGAGACATAGTAGAGACCAATCGCTATGCCTTGGAGCTACAGGATAAGAGAGAGCCAGGAGTGGGGGACAACCACAATTAGTGAAATGTATACATTCCTGGTGACAGTAAAGACTGCTTTCTAGTTCTGCTGCTATGACTGCATTTCATCAACGCTACTACCATCCTAAATGACCCGTTATACAAAATAAGAAATGTTAACAGCTGGCAGTAAAGTGGCATGACAAACGAGACGTCCATGTCCTCTCCACTGTCCATACAGCAACCATGTCGGCCACAGGGAAGGTGGACCACCTGACTGGAGAGAGAAACAAACCAGACAGAGAAACATGAAACCAGACTGCGTGCTTGACTATTACCTCAAAATGGGGGCAGTGGATGATAAACAGCTTTGTGGAATGCACTCAGAAAACGACCAAGTGGTATAAGATATTTTTCAATTTTTCCAGGGTAGCGTCAAAATACAACATTCCAATACTTCTGACGCATTTAGCATTGTTTTACAGAACTAATAGAATAATGTAACTAGCTACATAAGCACGATTGAATATAACACCATAAAAGGTGAGTAACGTTACCTCGCGTGTCCGCGGTTATAAGGAATATATACAAATATATTATGCTCCATTCACACAGTGAGCTATAGTAGAAACGGTATAACACGACACAATAACGTAATTAGGCACTTACTTTGATAGAAACGCAGTCTTGATTTGAAGATGGGTGTCTGGAGTGACGCCTCTAGCACTGAGACGCTGTGCCACTTGGGAGTCATAAGGCCAGGGTAGCTTCAAAATACAACACATGCTAATACTTCCCTGACGCAATTAGCATTGTTTTCCAGAGCTAATAGGAGAATGTAGCTAGCTACCTAAGCATTGAGTATAACACCATAAATGTTATGAAATGAGTAACGTTACATCGCGTGTCCGCGGTTATAAGGAATATACACAAAAACATGATGCTACAGTAGAAACGACATAACACGACATGCAGAAACTATTATAAAGTAATAAGGCACTTTGATAGAAACGCACACATTTCCAAAGGTATTATTGGTAACGAAAACAACTTTGATTTCGATGCAGGCGACAGGTGGAATAATATGAACACGTGTATGCACGACGGCAGATGAGTAAATGTCCTGCACAAACAATTGAGAAGTGTTTGGGGAATTTTGTCCGGGTCAGAAATGTCAAAAAAATTAATTGGTCCGCAAAAGTAAAAATGACTACTTTTATGTGAATGAATGAGGCGGAACACACCTCATTTCAAACTGTTATTAGAAAATAAAAAACTTGTTAGAAATAATTTAAAATTGACAAATAAAAACAGGCTGCGTGCTTTTGTTTGAGGGCAGCGCGGATGAAATGTACTGTTACATAACAAACACATTCTGGAATGGAGAGAACGTTCTAATATCACGTGCATAAAAAAACTCACGCTGGGGCGACCGTTAGAGATATTTGGAACTCACGCATGAAAGGGTTAAAGAATGTCTCTGCTGGTAAATTGGATACGTTGTAGTAACGTCGTTGTGTAGTAGACGGGATACTCTGTCTGTCCTATCCTAATTTATGTTTGCAGCTGCTGTTGCTAACTCAACGTCTAGGAGGTATCACTTCTATAGTGAATAAGAGTTCAAAGTTCATGCCATTCGCAACCAAAGCTCACGCTGATGTTGGCATAGTTCTGTCAAGAAGGCCCACCCGGACCCTCCCCTTCTGTGTCAGGTTTTGCGGCCGGAGTCCGCACCTTTGGGGGGGTACTGTCACGCCCTGGCCTTAGTTATCTTTGTTTTCTTTATTATTTTAGGTCAGGGTGTGACATGGGAGATGTTTGTGTGTGTTTGTCTCGTCTTGGGTGGTTGTATTGTCTAGGGAGTTTTTGTAGAGTTCGTGGGGTTGTGTTCAGTGTAGGTGTTTAGGTAAGTCTATGGTTGCCTGGAATGGTTCTCAATCAGAGACAGCTGTCTATCGTTGTCTCTGATTGGGAGCCATATTTAAGGCAGCCATAGGCATTAGGTAGGTTGTGGGTAATTGTCTATGTCTATGTTGCATGTGTGCACGTAGTTTGTATAGCTTCACGATCGTTTGTTGTTTTTGTATTAGTTTGTCAGTGTTCTTCAGTTTTCGTCTTCGATATATTAAAAGAAGATGTATTCATATCACGCTGCGCCTTGGTTCACCTAAAGACAATCGTGAGAGCTATCCCTCCCCACCTGCTCTCTCTCTCTCTCTGTCGTTTCTCTCAGAGCATTGATCAGGTTTATTTATGGGATGACAGATGGGCGAATTATAATAAAGCAGGAATGATGGTGTCCATGGCATTTCTCCTACTGCAAAAAAACTGTTGACTTTATTATCTATTTGCCTGAATGGGAAGGGGAACAACAAACTGTAGCTTCTACTACATTACCTCTGCAGCTTGACCTTGTAGGCCACGATAATGAGTTAGCACAATAGAGGGATGGAAGAGAACTGCATCCTATCTATCAGATGTATGGATGTGCAGGAAAAAGCATCTTCCAGGTAAATTAATCAAGTTTTGTAATTTCCATAGTGTTTCAGGAAGGTTATCACGCTACCAGGGAGGGAGGGAGGGAGGAAAGAGCCTGCCCTGAAGTAGAACGACAGAATGATGCTCAGGTGAGAAGTAGAAAGACTTAAAGCACTTCAATGTGTTGAGAGGAAGGCAACGTTAGTCTGTCGAGGGGAATTTGAAGTCGTAAGTTTGGAATTACTTCCTAATCATTTCAAATCTGGGGGTCAATTAACTAATGGTGAGCAAATGAATCAGCTAAAACAGCTAGTTGGCCGACAGCTCAAAGTAATGTGATCTATCTATGGAACCAGTTTCAGAGACTACTCATAATGTTCTAGTTCGGAATAGATCCCATATAAAATATAAACCCAGTGAACCACGCACGTTTCAAAGAGTCATTGGAACTAAAACTCTGTTTCTCTCTCTCTCTGACAAAGAACATCTGAATTTTAGTTTGTGTTTTGTTTTCTATGTTCAGCATCCTCATCCTGATTCTGGTCGGACTACTAGACAAATCCCTCCTGAGTTCTTTCTTCCCCTCTCCTTGCCGAGGCCTTGAAAGAACTCCCTGACGGCAGCAAGTCGATGCGTCAATGAGCAGATTGCAGACTTGACTTCTGCCAGACGGCAGAGAGAGATTGATACCCCAGTTGTCCAGAGGGTATTATCATCCAGGACAGCAAGCAGCCAACCTTGAATCCCTGCATCAGCTCCCTATGTGGAAAGTTGTGCTAGTGGTGTATCACACCAGTTCATAAACCGTTACGGTCAGTAGGTCTCCACTGTTGAAGGAGAGTGCTGTTTGAAAGTCTTGAGGTGCTACAGGATGTTTTGTGATCTGTATCAAAACTGTCATCCACACATTGGATGAACACAATGGATGACTTAGAGATGAGCTGTCTGTCTGTTCAGGCTTAGGCAACAGATTGGACTTTGGGCTGCAGTATAAGGCTAGGTGTTATTTGATGTTTTGCTTTTAATCTTGCTTCAGAGAGGGACATGTTTTTTACAAAAAGATAGATAAACTTGGATTTTTCGGCAGGGACATAAACAGGATGCTACCCTCCACGGAATTGGGCTCCTGAGTAGCGCAGAGGTTTAAGGCACTGCATCTCAGTGCTAGAGGCGTCACTACAGACACCCTGGTTCAAATCCAGGATGTATCACAACCGGCTGTGATTGGGAGTCCCATACGGTGATCCACAATTAGCCCAGCATCATCCGGTGTAGGCCGTCATTGCAAATAATAATTTGTTCTTAACTGACTTGCCTGGTTTAAAAAAAATCTCCATATCACAACTCCAAACCTACAATGTAATTTTGGACAATATTACCTGGAAGGATTACTACTACCAAGGATTCCTTTTTCCAAGCTATACAGAGGGTGCTCTGGCAAACAAACAGTAGAGACCTGAGGACAACATCCAACCTGGAACTGAGACCGACCAGATACAACTTCAATTAGCACGGAGGAGTGAAGTGAGAGGTGTCCAAGCCTTTGACCCCAACAAATAGCAGGAGACTCACAGGCTACCCCACCCAAATCCAGATGCCTTTGAAGCCCTCTCTCGCTGTTCAGAGACCAACCACTGGCATTTTCTACAAGAAATCTGCCTCCAGAAATAAAAGCTTCTCCCAAGTGGGTGTGATATCTACTCCCGTTGCCTGCTGCACTGCTGCTTGGATTCCACCTGGAGATCTGTTCACCGTCTGTCCTGGCTTGTCTCCCCGTCTGGTACAGGTACTCCCTCCCACACTCGGGACTCTGACTCTATATTGGTTACACGGACTCTTGGCCTCCCATCGTATTCATGTTACCCGATGAAATAGCTGTACAATATGATCTTGTTGCCATCTAATGCACATTCAAATTTCATAAAATCAACACTGCAGAGCTCTTCCTGTCCTCTGCCGTGCCTTGATTGTATTACGGTTGATGATATCTGGAAATGGGCATGTACACCCTGGCCCATCTACTGTCTAGCCCCAACCCATCTAGCCCCAATTCTGACTTGTGCACTGATATCAGTTTCACTGATTTCTGCTCTTGTAAAAGCCTGGGTTTTCTGCACGTTAACACTAGAAGCTTATTACCTAAAGTGGATCAATTGAAAGTGTGGGTTCACAGCTCCAATTCAGATGTGTTGAGGCGTGGTTAAGGAAGAGTGTTTTGAATACTGATGTTAGCCTTTCTGGTTATAACCTTTTTCGGCAAGACAGATCTTCTGAAGGTGGTGGAGTGGCAATCTTTACCAAGGAACACCTTCAGTGCTCGGTTGTCTCCACCAAGTCTGTCCCCAAACAATTTGATTTGCTGGTTTTAAGCATTAAACTTTCAATTACAGTTGAAGTCAGAAGTTCATTAAAACTCGTTTTTCAACCACTCCACAAATTTCTTGTTAACAAACTATAGTCGGTTAGAACATCTACTTTGTGCATGACACAAGCATTTTTTCTAACAATTGTTTACAGACAGATTATTTCACTTATAATTCACCGTATCACAATTACAGTGGGTCAGAAGCTTGGAAAATTCCAGAAAATGTCATGGCTTTAGAAGCTTCTAAATTACATAATTTGAGTCAATTGGAGGTGTACCCGTGGATGTATTTCAAGGCCTACCTTCAAACTCAGTGCCTCTTTGCTTGAAATCCTAGGAAAATTTAAAGAAATCAGCCAAAACCGCAGAAAAAAATTGTAGACCTCCACATGTCTAGTTCATCCTTGGGAGCAATTTCCAAACGCCTGAAGGTACCACATTCATCTGTACAAACAATAGTACGCAAGTATAAACACCATGGGACCACACAGCCGCCATACCGCTCAGGAAGGAGATGCGTTCTGTCTCCTAGAGATGAACGTACTTTGGTGCGAAAAATGTGAATCAATCCCAGAACAACAGCAAAGGACCTTGTGAAGATGCTGGAGGAAACAGGTACAACATTATCTCTATCCACAGTAAGACGAGTCTTATATCGACATAACCTGAAAGGCCGCTCAGCAAGGAAGAAGCCATTGCTCCAAAACCGCCATAAAAAAGCCTGACTACGGTTTGCAACAGCACATTGGGACAAAGTTCATACTTTTTGGAGAAATGGCCTATGGTCTGATGAAACAATAATATAACTGTTTGGCCATAATGACCATTGTTACGTTAGGAGGAAAAAGGGGAGGCTTGCAAGCTGAAGAACAGCACCGCACCCGTGAAGCACGGGGGTGGCAGCAGCTTGTTGTGGGGGTGCTTTGCTGGAGGAGGGATTGGTGCACTTCACAAAATAGATGGCATCATGAGGATGGAAAATTATGTGGATATATACAGTGGGGAGAACAAGTATTTGATACACTGCCGATTTTGCAGGTTTTCCTACTTACAAAGCATGTAGAGGTCTGTAATTTCTATCATGGGTACACTTCAACTATGAGAGACGGAATCTAAAACAAAAATCCAGAAAATCACATTGTATGATTTTTAAGTAATTAATTTGCATTTTATTGCATGACATAAGTATTTGATACATCAGAAAAGCAGATCTTAATATTTGGTACAGAAACCTTTGTTTGCAATTACAGAGATCATACGTTTCCTGTAGTTCTTGACCAGGTTTGCACACACTGCAGCAGGGATTTTGGCCCACTCCTCCATACAGATCTTCTCCAGATCCTTCAGGTTTCGGGGCTGTCGCTGGGCAATACGGACTTTCAGCTCCCTCCAAAGATTTTCTATTGGGTTCAGGTCTGGAGACTGGCTAGGCCACTCCAGGACCTTGAGATGCTTCTTACGGCGCCACTCCTTAGTTGCCCTGGCTGTGTGTTTCGGGTCGTTGTCATGCTGGAAGACCCAGCCACGACCCATCTTCAATGCTCTTACTGAGGGAAGGAGGTTGTTGGCCAAGATCTCGCGATACATGGCCCCATCCATCCTCCCCTCAATACGGTGCAGTCATCCTGTACCCTTTGCAGAAAAGCATCCCCAAAGAATGATGTTTCCACCTCCATGCTTCACGGTTGGGATGGTGTTCTTGGGGTTGTACTCATCCTTCTTCTTCCTCCAAACACGGCGAGTGTTTGGACCACATGACCTTCTCCCATTCCTCCTCTGGATCATCCAGATGGTCATTGGCAAACTTCAGACGGGCCTGGACATGCGCTGGCTTGAGCAGGTGGACCTTGCGTGCGCTGCAGGATTTTAATCCATGACGGTGTAGTGTGTTACTAATGGTTTTCTTTGAGACTGTGGTCCCAGCTCTCTTCAGGTCATTGACCAGGTCCTGCCGTGTAGTTCTGGGCTGATCCCTCACCTTCCTCATGATCATTGATGCCCCACGAGGTGAGATCTTGCATGGAGCCCCAGACCGAGGGTGATTGACCGTCATCTTGAACTTCTTCCATTTTCTAATAATTGCGCCAACAGTTGTTGCCTTCTCACCAAGCTGCTTGCCTATTGTCCTGTAGCCCATCCCAGCCTGTTGCATGTCTACAATTTTATCCCTGATGTCCTTATACAGCTCTCTGGTCTTGGCCATTGTGGAGAGGTTGGAGTCTGTTTGATTGAGTGTGTGGACAGGTGTCTTTTATACAGGTAACGAGTTCAAACAGGTGCAGTTAATACAGGTAATGAGTGGAGAACAGGAGGGCTTCTTAAAGAAAAACTAACAGGTCTGTGAGAGCCGGAATTCTTACTGGTTGGTAGGTGATCAAATACTTATGTCATGCAATAAAATGCAAATTAATTACTTAAAAATCATACAATGTGATTTTCTGGATTTTTGTTTTTGATTCCGTCTCTCACAGTTGAAGTGTACCTATGATAAAAATTACAGACCTCTACATGCTTTGTAAGTAGGAAAACCTGCAAAATCGGCAGTGTATCAAATACTTGTTCTCCCCACTGTATATTAAAGCAACATCTCAAGACATCAGTCAGGAAGTTAAAGCTTGGTTGCAAATGGGTCTTCTAAATAGACAAAGCCTTGACCTCAATCCTATAGATCAGGGGTGTCAAACTCATTCCACGGAGGGCCTAGTGTCTGCAGGTTTTTGTTTTTCCTTTCAATAAAGACAACCAGGTGTGGGGAGTTCCTAACTAATTAGTGATGTTAATTCATCAATCAAGTACAAGGGAGGAACGAAAACCCGCAG
Source organism: Salvelinus alpinus (assembly GCF_045679555.1). Lineage (NCBI taxonomy): Eukaryota > Metazoa > Chordata > Actinopteri > Salmoniformes > Salmonidae > Salvelinus > Salvelinus alpinus. The sequence continues at coordinate 46,363,579 of NC_092091.1, forward strand.
ACACTTGGCCCCCCGTGGAATGAGTTTGACACCTGTGCTATAGATCATTTGTGGGCGAGCAAGGAGGCCTACAAACCTGACTCCAACTTATTGTGGGAAGCTTGTGGAAGGCTCCCCGAAACGTTTGACCCAAGTTGAACAATTTAAAGGCAATGCTACCAAATACTAATTTAGTGTATGTAAACTTCTGACCCACTGGGAATGTGATGAAAGAAATAAAAGCTGAAATAAATCATTCTCTCTACTATTATGTTGACATTTCACATTCTTAAAATAAAGTGGTAATCCTAACTGACCTAGGACAGGGAATCTTTACTCGGATTAAATGTCAGGAATTGTGAAAGACTGAGTTTAAATTTATTTGGCTAAGGTGTATGTAAACTTCCGACTTCAATTGTAGGTCTTTTTTGACTGTTGCTGTGTGTTATCGTCCTAACATCAGCACCAGCCTGTACCCTACCTGCCCTAAGCTCTCTCCTGGCCCCTTACACTAAATCTGAATTTGTTCTGCTAGGTGACCTAAAGTGGGACATGCTTAAACCTCCTGACCATGTTTTAAAGCAATGGGATTCACTAAATCCTTGTCAGATTATTACCAATCCCACAAGGTAAGACTCCAAACACCCAGAAAAAGCTACTCTCCTAGATGTTATCCCCACAAATCATCCTGATAGGTATCAGTCTGGTGTTTTCTGTACTGACCTTAGTGATCACTGTTTTACAGCCTGTGTTCGTATTGGCTGCTCAGTGAAATGACCTGTCCTGATTTGTCATAGACGCTTGCTAAAAAACTTTAATGAGCAAGACTTCCTTCATTACCTGGCCTCTTTAAATTGGTATAGAATCAGCTCGATCCCCTCTGTCAAACTCTTGGACCTTCTTTTATGATATTTTCAGTGGTATTGTAAACAAACACGCCCACATAAAGAAAATGAGAATTAATAATAGGTTCAGCCAATGGTTCGACCGTGATCTTGCAGAGTTACTCCACCTCAAGAATTGCATTTAGCGAAAGGCTCGGCATACGCATACTCAGGTTGACTGGCTCTCGTTCAGGCAAGGGAGAAATAAATGCACTCAGGTTATCCGGAAGGCCAAAGTTAGTTACTTTAAGGAGCAGTTCTCTCTCTTTGGTTCTAACCACGGTTTTGCACCCTTGCCTGTTTTCTGGACTCCGTACCCACCTGCCTGACCATTCTGCCTTCCCTCGAGCCTGCCACTCTGTACCTCCTGGACTCTGATCTGGTTTTGACCTTTGCCTGTCCGCAACCATTTTCTAGCCCACCCCTTTTTGATTGTTGAATAAATGTCAAGACTCAAACCATCTTCCTCCTGTGTCTGCATCTGGGTCTCGCCTTGTGCCCTTATCTATTTTTCCCTGTTTATGAAGTGCTGAAAAAAAACTATTGCCATTCTTGAGGTCTATAGTATTATCTCTGGTGTGCAATCTGGTTTCCGCTCAGGTTATGGATGTGTCACTGCAACCTTAAAGATCCCAAATGAAGTCATCCTTGCCCTTGATTCGAATCAATGTTGTGTTGCTATTTTTATTGACTTGGCCAAAGTTTTTGATACCGTAGACCATTCCATTCTTGTGGGCTGGCTAAGGAGTATTGATGTCTTTGGCCTGGTTTGCTAACTACCTCTCTCAAAGAGTGCAGTGTATAAAGTCAGAACATCTGCTGTCTCAGCCACTGCCTGTCATCAAGGGAGTACCCCAAGGCTCATTCCTAGGCCCCAGGCTCTTCTCAATTTACATCAACGTCTCTCATCCATTTATATGCAGATGATACAGTGTTATACTCAGCTGGCCCCTCCCCAGATTTTGTATTAAACACTCTACAACAACGCTTTCTTAGTGACCAACAAGCTTTTCTGCCCTTAATCTTGTTCTGAATACCTCCAAAACAAAAGGTAATATGGTTTGCTAAGAAGAATATATACACACACACACACACGTAAATAGTGTCAGACATGCACTCAGACATATACAGCTGGCCTTGCTGTTTTGATTTTAGTTGTACTTGATGTCCTTTGTTGTTTTTAAATTGTTTTATGTTTTCTTTTGTCTTTCTTTTTTCTCATTAATTAATTTAGTTGGTGCACGGGGGGGGGGGGGGGGGTTCTTGAGGGTGGGGAATGGAATTCATTTTTCTTTTTTTCTTGGGGGGTGACTGGGAGGCGTTTCAGATGGTTGAGGGACAGCTATGGGGAACTGTGGGGGGGGGGGGGGGGTCTTGGAGGGTTCGTGTTCCCATTGTTTTGGCCTTGGTGGGAGATCTGTTGACCCTGGATGCTTATGTGTGCTGCTCTGAATGGGAGTCTGTCGGATGACAGGTGTGGTGTACTTGTTGATCGGCTTCACTGCAAATATATTGTATGTTTTGGATATTCAATAACACATATTTAAAAAAAAGAATGCCCCTCTCCCCACATATGTTATTACTACCTCTGAGGGTTTAGAGCTTGAAGTAGTCACCTCATACAAGTACTTGGGAACATGGCTAGATGGTACACTGTCCTTTTCTCAGCACATATCAAAGCTGCAGGCTAAGGTTAAATCTAGACTTGGTTTCCTCTATCGTAATCGCTCCTCTTTCACCCCAGCTGCCAAACTAACCCTGATTCAGATGGCCATCCTACCCATGCTAGATTATGGAGATGTAATTTATAGATCAACAAGTAAGGGTGCACTCAAGCGGAAAGATGTTATTTACCATTTGGCCATCAGATTTGCCACCAATGCTCCTTATAGGACACATCACTGCATACCCGTCGCAAGACCCACTGGTTGATGCATATTTATAAAACCCTCTTATGCCTCACTCCGCCCTATCTGAGATATCTTCTGCAGCCCTAATCCTCCAGATACAACACTCTTTCTGCCAGTCACATTCTGTTAAAGGTCCCAAAGCACACACATCCCTGGGTCGCTCATCTTTTCAGTTCGCTGCAGCTAGTGACTGGATCGAGCTGCAACAAACACTCAAACTGGACAGTTTTAGCTTTGTCTCTTCATTCAAAGACTCAATCATGGACAATCTTAGTGACAGTTGTTGCTGCTTCGTGTGATTTATTGTTGTCTCTACCTTCTTGCCCTTTCTGCTGTTTGTGCCCAATAATGTATGTACAATGTTTTATGCTGCTACAGTGGTTCTTCCTTTAAAAGTTGTGTCATACTGCAGTACACCTTGCGGGCTGTCACAGAATTCTATGGCACGTTATTTCATTGTCAGCCATTGTTAGCATCATTACTAGTTAGTGCTAGTTTGACCACCAGAGGGCATCTTTGAGAAACATTTGATAGCCTTCAATATTGTATGTACTAGAGAATTTAAAACTTTTTTGTAAGAACATAGTATATGGGATTGATAAAGAAATTTTGCTTAATTAATATTATGGTATTTCTATTCCAAGAAAACAAAACCCTCAGCGACGCAGTACAAAGTGACGGTCGGGAGTAGGCTACAGTACTAAGAGCATAACATTTCCACACCATAATTGTAGTCTAACCAATACCCAAACGGAGATTCAGTGAAAATAAAAATGTCATTGATTTATCAAGACCAGTTCCCATACTTGTCTCAGAGCAGTGCGAAACATTGCTGAAATAGACAACAGCAGGAGAGAAACCAAAAGCCTACCATCACCTCATGGGTCTCCCGGTCGCAGCCAGCACGGGTATTGAACCAACATTTGTAACAGTATGCACTGCAATGCAGTGTCTTATACTGCTGCAAAACTTGGGCGCTGTACAATGTGACCGGTCTGGAGTAGGCCACAGTACTACAGTAAGTAAATAATCCTAACATTTCCACACCCTAATTGTAGTTTAAGTTTCTCTTAGAATAAAAACCTTAGTATGATTTCATAAAACTTTTGTTACACTGACGAGTAGTAACAACATTTTTTAAATATTTTTACAGGTGTGCGCGTGCAGCACAGAGGAATAGCAATTCTTATGCGATTGTTCTAAATTCAATCACCTTCATCCTCATCATTCAGTTAATTGAAATTCAATTTTGAAGTTGTGCACAATTATCAGTTTCTATTTGGTTTATGTCGCCCATTCATTGTCAGTTAGACACAGTAACGCCTTGGGACCCAAAAGCATAATCTGTGCACTAACTCCCCCTTGCATTGGTCTGGAGCAATGAAGTAGTGACGCAGGGTACTGTACTAAACCACAAATTACTAAATTACAAATTACTAAATCCTGCAGCATAATTTCAAAACTTTTAGTTGAGCAACCACTGTACAATGTTGTGCTGCTGCCACGTTGTGTTGCTACCATGCTGTGTTGTCATGTGTTGCTGCCATGCTACATTGTTGTCTTAGGTCTCTATGTAGCATTGTGATGTGTATTTTGTCCTATAATTTACATTTTTAATCCCAGCCATCGTCCCCGCAGTAGGCCTTTTGGTAGGCCGTCATTGTAAATAAGAATATTCTTAACTGACTAGCCTAGTTAAATAAAGGTGAAATAAATTTTAAAAGTATAAAGTTCCAGCTAAATTAATTTGAAACTGAAAACAGGGGTTCAGCACTTCATCTGGGTAGAAGACAAACGCCCTATACAGTGCCTTGCAAAAGTATTCATCCCCCTTGGCGTTTTTCCTATTTTGTTGCATTACAACCTGAAATGTAAATTTCATGTAAGAGACATACACAAAATAGTCCAACTTGGTGAAGTGACAAAACTTAAAAAAATTCTAAAAAGTAAAGAACGGAAGAGTGGTGCATGCATATACACTGCTCAAAAAAATAAAGGGAACACTTAAACAACACAATGTAACTCCAAGTCAATCACACTTCTGTGAAATCAAACTGTCCACTTAGGAAGCAACACTGATTGACAATAAATTTCACATGCTGTTGTGCAAATGGAATAGACAAAAGGTGGAAATTATAGGCAATTAGCAAGACACCCCCAATAAAGGAGTGGTTCTGCAGGTGGTGACCACAGACCACTTCTCAGTTCCTATGCTTCCTGGCTGATGTTTTGGTCACTTTTGAATGCTGGCGGTGCTTTCACTCTAGTGGTAGCATGAGACGGAGTCTACAACCCACACAAGTGGCTCAGGTAGTGCAGCTCATCCAGGATGGCACATCAATGCGAGCTGTGGCAAGAAGGTTTGCTGTGTCTGTCAGCGTAGTGTCCAGAGCATGGAGGCGCTACCAGGAGACAGGCCAGTACATCAGGAGACGTGGAGGAGGCCGTAGGAGTGCAACAACCCAGCAGCAGGACCGCTACCTCCGCCTTTGTGCAAGGAGGAGCACTGCCAGAGCCCTGCAAAATGACCTCCAGCAGGCCACAAATGTGCATGTGTCTGCTCAAACGGTCAGAAACAGACGCCATGAGGGTGGTATGAGGGCCCGACGTCCACAGGTGGGGGTTGTGCTTACAGCCCAACACCGTGCAGGACGTTTGGCATTTGCCAGAGAACACCAAGATTTGCAAATTCGCCACTGGCGCCCTGTGCTCTTCACAGATGAAAGCAGGTTCACACTGAGCACATGAGCACATGTGACAGAGTCTGGAGACGCCGTGGAGAACGTTCTGCTGCCTGCAACATCCTGTCTTATTTCTTGTTTGTTTCACAAAAACATTGTAGGCATGTTGTGTAAATCAAATGATACAACCCTTCCAAAAAATCTATTTTAATTCCAGGTTATGAGTCAACAAAATAGGAAAAATGCCAAGTTCGGTGAATACTTTCTCAAGCCACTGTACTACTGTACTCCCAGTACTACTTAAGTGTGCCTTTTACACGAGCTCCCCTTTGGTTTCATGCTGGAGCCCACAATATGGTCGCCAGCCACCTAAGGTGAAGCCCCTGAGCCTATAGTTGTTATACTGTTACTTTTATTCTTAACACTTCATTCAGCAAGTTAATTAACTATTTAATGAAAAGCAGTAGCACTTTTTTTTCACAACTCATGGATTTTATAGATTTTTTATTGCAATTACACTATACTTCTATCACTAATAATTAAGCTCTGTGCTTACCTTGCCTCAATGTCTTCAAACTTCAAATACATCAATCAACTCCTGCTCTGTTTTCCCCAGCATCATCTCCCTTTCCCTCTCTTTTACACTGATATTTGTGACCCATTTCAGGAAACTAGGCATATGTTGCGGATCACTACTTCACAGGAGAGCATTTTGAACTTTCATGTGAACTTTCATATGCCTTAATAACAAACTTGTATGCCATCTGTAAATGCAAATACAATTGTTCAATTACGAGCCTAGTTAGTTTAGCCAAAGAAAAAGTGAGCAACCTTCCCGCTAGCCATGATTCGATGAGATAATGAATGGGATGGACATGGCAAGAGATGAGTTTGGATTGGTGTGCCATATAGCACGCTTCTGTCTATTTGAGCTGGACAGTGTTTCTAGGTAATCCTGCTTTAAAAAAAAAATATTGTGTATTTAAACTGCATAATAGGTGTTGCTCTCCACTTTCTGGAGGACTGAGTTTTGAAATCAGTGGAATTCGAGTGTGAAAGCTAAAGAGATGGAAAAAACACCTGTCTCCGGATTACATCTTCAAACTAAGGGCAACTATGGCATCCGTGACAAAAAGGGAGAAGCGTCCAGCTACGTAAGATACGTAGTCAACCTAGCTACATTTTCAGATATATCACGTTTCTAATTTTGACAGAGAGCCATTTGCTTGGCTCGCTATAGCCTAATGTTAGTTAGCTAACATTGAACCTGGTTGGTTAGATACCTGCAATTTCATGCAGTGTAGTAACATCATGAGTTGTGATTATGCTTCATTCTTTTACCTAGCTAGCTAATGTTAACTGGCTGGTTCGCTAACTAATGATACGTTTATGACCTATTTATTCATATCTCAGAGCCATTTTCTTAGCTGGTTATAGCCTAATGTTAGCTAGCTAACATTGAACCTGGTTAGTTAGCTATCTAACATTGAACCTGGTTAGTTAGCTATCTGCAGATTCATGTATTAACGTCATGAGTTGGGATTATGCTTCATTATTTACCTTGCTAGCGAGCTACATGTCTAATCAAAATACTTCACTATGCAAGTAACCATTTTGAGTGCATTCGTAAATTCAGTCTGGCAATCTACTCCGATTTCAGAGCACTCTTGTCTGAGTGTGCCATTGAGCGCAGAATAACTGATTAATTTATGAACGCTCAACACCCATGTGGCTGGTGTCAGTAAACGTTGGCAAAAAAGCGTAATTAAATTGTTGCCAGTGTAACAGGTGTAAAATATACTTTGTGTTTCACCGAAAATCCCTCATATTTATTTAAATTTATTATTTTAAGATGTATTACATTACTTTCAAGAGTGAATTATTTTATTGAATTTATTTTCTAAATTGTGTTGATGCTGTGATGTCATCAACAGGAGCCATGCTCTTACTCCCCAGTTTGCTCAGAGCATGATGAGGAGAGGTAGGTGTTACTTATGCTCCGGTCTTTTGAATGCACATGTTCTCAAATTCACAAAAAAAGACAAGCAGAAGTTAAATCATCACTGATTCAGTGTTGCATTACTGTTTATATGAATATATATTCGTGTGAATGGGGATAATGTTCGAGTGCAACTTTGCAAGGCTAGCACAACTATCGTTAGCTTTGTGGCGGGAAAGGGTCTCTTTCAGGTGCAGACGTCGTAAGTTTTTAAAATAATTTTCTCATAGGTTTTCTGCACAGTCTTTTGTCAGGCAAATATACTTGTATGGGATCCAGACTGCAGTTGTAACTTTTGCCTTGTATTTGTATCCATTCCATGCAGGTATGTTGTGAAATGTGATGATTTTGTATTTCATGTTTAATGTGCCTAGTTAGCTGTCGTTCATTTTGTTACATGCCCGGGCATGTCAAAAATGGCGTTGTTGCTCCATTAGTATGCTTTAGGTATAATGGTACAATTGTACACTATGAAAAATGTTGCACTTATTAGTGTATTTGTGTACAACATTTATAAAATGTAACGAATATTTTGAAAATATGAACATGTATATTTTGTACAATGTATTTTTTGTTGACACTCTTACTACAGTTTGCTCAGAGCGTGATGAGGAGAGGCAAATATGCTTGTATGGAGTCCAGACTGCAGCAGTAACTTTTGCCTTGTATTTGTATCCATTCCATGCAGTCATTAAAAGAGAGACAACCGGCTGAATTGTGTCCAGAGCCTTATCTTCCACCTACACCTTACCAGAACACAACGCAGAACGGTACCGGTGCAGCACCGGTTACACCAGCAGCACAGTTACAGTCACCAATGCTCTGGATAACATGAAAAACAGCCTTACCAGCTCTGCTAGGGCAAATAAAATGGTCAGAGTGGGGCATTCTCTCATTATGTGTCTGGAAGTAGCTAGCAGGTTAGCCAGTTAGCTTGGTTGCTTGACTGCCGTTGTCAACCCTACTCATCGGCCAGAGTGTGCTCTGAACTCAAAACAGGTTATGCACACACAATAACACGAAACAGGTATGCACACACTAGTGGTCAGAACCAATTTAATACATGGCCAATTTGGATGCAATCAATTAGCTTAATTTCTCAGAGATCAAATTATACTTCAACAAAATAATTGCAGGAATGCTAATCTTCTCTGTTTCTAACTACATAAATTATTTCAGAACAATATGAGATGGTGCGTGTCATGGCTTGCTGAAATGACATGGAACAACCCATATGTAGTCCCATATGTGCTATTCTAGAAGGCTCTGTTGACATCTAGATGACATGGACAGTTTAGTAATTGTAATAACATACACTCTGATGTGCATCTGACAGGCAGCTTTAAGAGATGGGTTATTATTGTAAAGAGTAGGTAGGTATGACTCTGTTGCAGACCCTGGTCTCAAGGGAAGGCTAAGAGGAGTCTCTCTCTCTATGTCCTTATGCTTTGAAATACTTACTAAATAGTGTTTTAATGTGAGTTTATTATCTGCAGTGGGTTGGACTTTTGGCAAACAGAACTTTGGCGAAATGTAGTTGCATTCTTATCATTTTCAGGATGGACTTTTTTACCTCAGTGGATGTTCAGAAATCTCCAGCCTTGGTTTTTAATGGAATGCATTTCCCAAAGTTCCCCATGTACCCAGAAAAGTGTAGCGCTTTCAGATTGGGCACATGAGAAATTACTATTTCGCAAAGTAAAAAAAAAAAAATACTAATGCAGTTCTATATCTTACAGATGCAGAAAGGCTGCCTCGTGGTGTCTGTCCAGAATAAATGATTTCTTTAGCTTTGAGCAACAGAAATATGCTGATATCTGCACCAGACCTTCCTTCTAAGACTCATCCTTCTGCTAGTACTTTCTGTTAATATATTGCAGAAATATTACAGTATGGTACATCTGTTCCCTCCACCCATCAATATATTATATTTATATCTAGTGTATGTAATAGGCTTTGTGCCAGTGACGTTGTGGACATCTTTCCATTACCAGAGATAAGATGCCAATGATTGTGCAAATTGTGGCTAATCTGGTGCTGATACTAATCATTATTATGTTTGACTATGAGAATGCTCCTTTCATGCTGATCAGTCATGCCTCCACTGCACTCGCTCCCTCACACTTTACCACCCAGCTCTCCTAATGAGGTAAGAGACATTAGATGAGACAAAGAGCTGTGAGGTTTCCTTTCAATATCTACACAGATACAATACATGGCTCAACGTAACTGTTGTTCAGTGTAATTTGAGTGCATAGGTTTATTAATCAGAATGTGATGTTGTCTTACCTGCAGCATTGCCAGGTATGAGGTGTGACCGAATATCCATTCAGTAGGCTAGGACTTTTGTTGCCCTCATGACACCTGCCGTTTGACAAATAATCTCGCTAGATAGCAGGATGACTATAGCCACCTCCAGTGCCTGAAAGCAGGTCAAGACAACACATTTCTTCGCTCCTACCAGTCTTCTGCAGAAGAACAGAGGTTGTTTTTGGTTTAGCCCAGTGTAAACTCCCCTCTGTCTCAGTATTTTGATTCCCATGAGTTCACTCATTGTATCCGGAAAATGTTCAGTTCCTATTTTGGCCAGACAGAAAAAGTAAACAAACGTTATGTTGCAGTGTGCACTGACCTGTGGAGTGACTGTAATTTGTGCGTTTTGGTGCATCATATGCTAGTTACATTTGCAGTGGTGATTTTAGCTTGTAAATCTTGGTGAGGCAAACTCCCCCCCCCAACTTTTTGGGGGCATATAAGCAAACAATGAAAGCTCGTACAATATTCGATGATGACATTTCTCTAAAATAGGCTATAGGCTCCATGTGCACCACCAAGTCAGAACAATAGGCTAAGTTATGAGGGGGAAAGGTACATCTATGGTAGCACCCAAGGGGCTTGAATGTTCGAGCTCTACCCATAGATTTTGCAGTGACGTAATGCCCCAATGATTGAAAGAACACTGAGCCAATCACCGCGCAACTAGAAAACATTACCAACCCCTACGCTCCGTATTTTCTACTGGCTTCCCCACCACCACAGAAAGCGCTGAGCTAGGCTGAAACATCTGCATTTGAGCTGCCTTACTCAAGAAGGCAAAAAAAGAGACCATGGTTGTATGTGGCTTTATTAATTCAATTATTCATTAAGTTTTAGGCTACAGATTAGATAAATTATGAGGAACTTCATAGAGTGGTGAAAGTACACAGTGATGATAATAATCTCGCTCTTACGCATAATGTAGGCTCGCCTACCCGTACTGTATCTGCGAGCTGTTGGCTAGAGCGCATGTGCCAAGACCAGAGTGGGCACATTTGTTATTTTAGTTTTGCGACAAGACCATTGATGGAGTTGTAAATGCGATGGAAACACATCAAACGTAAGTTTTTATTCAGTACATGAAAACTTAAGCGAAAAAGTATATTTTATGTGCACTGAGTTATCACGCACTTTTTTTTATCTGCAACAAATCAGTTTGGTAGAAACATGCCATTGGTGGGAAAATGTTTACCGCATATTTTATTTATGCAGATTTTAGTATATTCGCATGAAAATCTGTCGCCAATTGGATGGAAACATAACTACTGAATATATACATTTTTGACCCTGTATTTTAACAACAACAACAACGTTTATGTTGCATGTCCCGTATGTTTACTACAGGTCCCTTTTGACATTGTGTCTGAATTATCTGAAGCCACAGTTAGGTAGCCTACTGCTTGCGTTTGAACATTTTATATTGCTGATGAGTAAAGAGCTGTTAAGAAATGCTATAAATAAGACATTTCAAGCACTTTGAATTGGGCCTTGAAGCTCATAGATTGTCCTGCAGTAGAAATAGCCTGAGCTAATGATCAGGAGTCCTATCTTTCCTCCTGCCAATTGATAACACCAAAGTAATTATAATGGGAACCGACGAAGGGCTCAGGAATTTGTGGCTTTTCTCAAATGGTCTGTTATAGGAATTAAGAACCAGGCTCTAAATATATATATTCCAATTTCAGTCCTGTCACTTTTCTTTAGACTTTCATTCCCTTTATCTTGATTCCTGCATTTTGTTTTAATGAAACTTGGACATTAAAAGTTAGCCCATGACATCAATCACTTCTATTAACCGAGAGGGTGTGTACAGTGTGTGTACAGTGTGTGGGTGGGTGTGTGTGTGTGTATGTGCACATTCAACATCACTTCAAAGCCCCCAAGATTAAGTGAAGACACATACAAAACAAATGGATTATAATTGCAAGTCGCCCCTCAATTTCCTTTGTACACAGGAAGTCCAAAAACACAGTCTCTTGGCATTTCATGACTTATAATCATAACTACAATCACAGTTATAATTGTTCTACAGAGATTACATAATGTATTCCTGCCATTGATGAACATTCTCTCCAACCTAGCTGTACAACCCATTTTCTCACAAGGTTATGGCCACCTGCATGTGTCTTTCTCTCTGTTCCCTGCGTGCCAAGGTCATTCCCTACGCAAGGACTAGCACCTCATTGTGAGATTCAGACCTTCCTGCCATCTGCAAAGCGCCTTGTCACAATCCCTAGCCGTTGTCATATATCTGGATTCGTGCAGATGGCTGCAACCCTTTCCGTGCTGTTCCATACAGCAATCATTTCCCACCAGCAAGGCCTCGTAGGGGGCTCGGAGACAATAAAGCTACAGTAGTGGGTGGAAGGGAGAGAGGGAAGGAGAGAGAGTGCAAAGGTAGAGAGAATTGTGTGTGTATATGTCTGTGTGTGTGTGTGTGTGTGTGAGAGAGAGACTTGCTGCCAAAAGGGAGAGCAGCATTAGGACCTGATTGAACCACTAATGCTAGTAGTGTTGGTGGCCAACATTCCTGATCACAATGTGCTTGCTTTCTTCATTTGACACAAATGAAACCTCCTACTGTATAATACATATCTTAGAGATGCACTGTTGATTTCCCTGCTGGGACGGAGGTATTCTGATAGAGAAAATGTCTCAAATGGTAATGTATATGAATTTATATAAAATCTTGTTTTGAGTCAATTTCCCATGATAAATGCAGTGATTGTATTCACTGAACAAAAATATAAACGCAACATTTAAAGTGTTGGTCCCATGTTTCATGAGCTGAAATAAAAGCTCCCAGAAATGTTTAATAAGCACAAAAAGCTTATTTCTCTCAAATTGTGGACAAATTTGTTTACATCCCTGTTAGTGAGCATTTCGCCTTTGTCAAGATAATCCATCCACCTGACAGGTGTGGCATATAAAGATGCTGATTAAACAGCATGATCATTACACAGCTGCACGTTGTGATGGGGACAATAAAAGGCCACTCTAAAATATGCTGTTTTGTCACACAACACAATGCCACAGATGTCTCAAGTTGAGGGAACGTGCAATTGGCATGCTGACTGCAGGAATGTTCACCAGAGCTGTTACCAGAGAATTGAATGTTCATTTCTCTACCATAAGACACCTCCAACATTGTGTTAGAGAATTTGGCAGTATCTCTAACCGGCCTCACAACTGCAGGCCATGTGTAACCACGCCAGCCCAGGACCTCCACATCTGGCTACCTGCGGGATCATCTGAGATCAGCCACCCGGACAGCTGAGGAAACTCATGGGTATTTCTGTCTATAATAAAGTCCTTTTGTGGGGAAAAACACCTTCTGATTGGCTGGGCCTGGCTCCCCAGTGGGTGGGCCTATGCCCTCCGAAACCCACCCATGGCGCCCTTGTCCAATCATGTGAAATCCATAGATTAGGGCCTAATGCATTTTTTTCAATTGACTGATTTCCTTATATGACTGTAAATCAGTAAAATCATTGAAATTGTGGCATTTATATTTTTGTTGAGTATATTATTTTGACTGAAAACTCACAGGAAGCACATATAATCTCCTTTTCTTTTGAGGCAATAATGAACTGTCAATATTGAAAATCCACGTCTAATCCCCATACTTTAGAGGGACCCCCCACCCTATGCGTTAGACACTTTTTTTCTGTGACACCTCTGAAATTGTGCAGGATAAAGTTTCGTCAGGTGTATATTTTACCAAAATGTAATACTATCGTTAATGCACTCCTGGGCTGTGATTTGTCCTCGTTTGTCAACTGCGCTGAAATTTGACCCCGTGCCGGAGGAGTTGTATCAGTGTTACACACCACACTGCTTATCACAGGAGTCGGACAAATGTGGGAGAGGATAATTATTGCCCCAGGTATCGATTTTTGGAGGATTAATTCAGTTTTAAAAAGTTTCGATGCTATTTCTGTTGATCCAGGAAATTGTTGCAGTACAATGGCCAGAACTTATCTACCAACAGTATGTACTGTACGCACACATGACTGGGGTCAAAGGTTCTGGTTTATAAATGTTATGGGAATGTTTTCAAACAAATACCTGAAGAGTGTTATCTGCATATTGAACTGATACAAGAGCCTACCAATATGTTCCATCAATATACACACACTACCGTTCAAAAGTTAGGGGTCACTAAGAAATGTCCTTGTTTTTGAAAGAAAACCACATTTTCCAGTCAATTAATATCAAATTGATCAGAAATACAGTGTAGACATTGTTAATATTGTAAATAACTATTGTAGCTGGAAACGGCTGATTTTTTAATGGGATATCTAAATAGGCGTACATAGGCCCATTATCAGCAACCATCACTCCTGTGTTCCAGTAACACATTGTGTTTGCTAATCCAAGTTTATCATTTTAAAAAGGCTAACTGATCATTAGAAAACCCTTTTGCAATTATGTTAGCACAGCTGAAAACGGTTGTGCTGATTAATTAAGCGCTAGCGGGACACCTGTCGACAACTTCCGGTGAAATTGGAGGGCGCACAATTCAAATCAATTATGGATATTAAACATTTAGGTACATACAAGTGTCTTATATTGGTTCAAAGCTTAAATTCTTGTTACTCTAACTGCACTGTCTGATTGAGGACGGTGCCCCACATCAACATATTTTTCCACCGGCACAAGCTTCATAAAATCACAAATGGCGATTAAATATTAAATATTGAAAATTGTCCTCTGATTTGCAATCTAAAGGGTCCCAGCTACAACATATAGTGTCAGTCTGTTAGATAAAATCCTTTCTTTATATCCCAAAAACTCAGTTTAGTTGGCGCCATCGATTTGAGTAATCCACTCGTTCAACATGCAGAGAAAGGAATCCAAAAAGTTACCGCTAAACTTTGTTAAAACAAGTCAAAATGTAATCCTCAGGTACCCTAAAATGTAATTAAACTATAATATTTAATACGGAAAGTAGTATGTTCAATAGGAAAACGATATTAACAGGTGCAGCGTGCACAGACTGATTTCCAACTCTGAATCCTAGTAGTAAAACTCATGATTCTTCCTCGTTTGCGAAGAAACAAGCCTGAAACCTTGAACAAAGACTGTTGACATCTAGTGGAAGCCATAGGAATTGCAATCTGGGAGCTGGATATGGATATGCCCCTATTCTTTCCATTATAAGAGCATGGGCTCAAAAATTAAACATTTCCTGTTGGTTTATCTTTGGATTTTCTCCTACCATATCTATTGTGTTATAGTCTCATACATTATTTTAACATTTCTACAAACGTCAAAGTGTTTTCTATCCAATGGTACCAATTATATGCATATCCTGGCTTCTGGGCCTGAATAACAGGCAGTTTACTTTGGGCACATCAGTCAGGCGGAAATTGAGAAAAAAGGACCCTAGCTCTAACAAGTTTTAAAGAAGCAATAAAACTGGCCTTCTTTATACTAGTTGAGTATCTGGAGAATCAACATGGCCAGAAATAATTAACTTTCTTCTGAAACTCGTCAGTTTTCTTTTGTTGTAATAATCGTGTGGCCCTAGTGTAGCCACATCCTCTCAGTGACCTCCACACACACACCTCTTGGATTGGTTTAGTTTGACAAAACGGCTGACATCACATCACCCTTGACTGCTCTTGTGATTTAACAGCTCTCAGTTTGCCCCTACATGGCTGAAGATGGGCTCAGGGTTGGTGTTGATAGGATGGTAAGATTTGTTATCTGAGAGCTGGCAGATGGATGTCCAACCTCTCCTCCTGTATGGGCCATTCAGGATTGTTGTCACCCTCAAATTATGTTTATGAATAGATTTTGGATCGATGCTATCTGCTCCCCATCATTGAGTCCTTGAGGCTTGGTTGGAATCTACCATCTGTTAGAAGACGTTAATGAGATCTGTGTCTGATGATAGACCACAGCTCAGGAAATTGATAACAAAAAAGGATATTGAGGGGGTTTGACAATGACGCTTTATTAATATACCACTGCTGTCTAAATCATTAAAAACAACAAGCATGCTGCTGTTTAAAAGCCATGATTCAGATCTTTTAAATGAAATCAATACATCATAGGCCTATTTGACTGAGATTTAGTCATTGGCCTGCATGATGTAGCACTCACTTCTGTCATCATGAAGTGCTTTGAGAGACTAGTCAAGGATCATATCACCTCCACCCTACCTGTCACCCTAGACCCACTTCAATTTTCTTACCGCCCTAATAGATCAGTACAGGTGCATCAAAGCTGGGACCGAGAGATAGAAGCTGTTTTTCAATCTCAAGGCCATCAGATTGTTAAACAGCCTAGCACAGAGAGGCGACTGCCTACCTACACACTCGATATCATTGGCCACTTTAAGAATGTTTACATATCTTGCATTACTTATCTCATATGTATATACTGTATCCTGCACTATTGCATCTTAGCCACTCTGTCACTGCCCATCCATATATTTTGTATATTCTTATCCCATTCCTTTACTAGATTGTGTGTATTAGGATTTGTTGTAGAATTGTTAGATACTGCTGCACTGTCAGATCTAGAAGCATAAGCATTTCACTACACTCGCAATAACAACTGCTAACCTTGTGTATGTGACCAATAACATTTGATTTGAGTAAAGTCCCCTGTTATATTTTCATGATGTCCTAAAATTTTATGAAACTAGTGTTACATTTTTTTTTTATCAGAACCTTTTCATTTAAACCTTTTTCTTGTAATGAAGGCCATTTACAGTGTTTTCATTATGAACAGAACATACCATGCCAAAGCTTTAAGTTAGAATTAATCTTAGAACATTTAAGCCCATCAGGGAGAGACATTACTCAGGTCTACTACAGCTCTGCCAGGGAAAGGTCAGGATATTTGACTGCTACTCAAGTGTATTTTACTTTTCTGGTTTCTGCGGTAGTGCTGAGCTGCGGTGGTAGAGTCCAGGTTGAGTCAGCAGCCCATACTTCATCATTGCCGACATTTCAATCCGTTTCCCCGGTTCACTTCTACCACATTTACAGCATCACAGATTTTCAATACTGATCAGTCACAGCCTCTTTCCTTTTCATTCATCACCAGCTCCTTTCTTCTACTCTTATCCTTTCCTCCTCCTCTCCCCAAACCCTTCTGCCCTCCCTCCTCTCCCCAAACCCTTCTGCCCTCCCTCCTCTCCCTTCTGCCCTCCCTCCTCTCCCCAAACCCTTCTGCCCTCCCTCCTCTCCCTTCTGCCCTCCCTCCTCTCCCCAAACCCTTCTGCCCTCCCTCCTCTCCCCAAACCCTTCTGCCCTCCCTCCTCTCCCCAAACCCTTCTGCCCTCCTTCCTCTCGCTTATTCTGCCTTCCTTTTCTACCCCCTTTTTTCTCCTCTCATTCCTCCCTCTACCTTTTTGTCTTCCCCTCCCCTCTTCTGCTTCCCCCTCTCAATCAGCTTAATGAGGTAGTCACCTGGAATGCATTTAAATTAACAGGTGTGCCTTGTTAAAAGTTCATTTGTGGAATTTCGTTCCATCTTAATGCGTTTGAGACAATCAGTTGTGTTTTGACAAGGTACAGGTGGTACACAGAAGATAGCCCTATTTGGTAAAAGACCAAGTCCATATTATGGCAAGAACAGCTCAAACAAGCCAAGAGAAACGACAGTACATCATTACTTTAAGACATGAAAGTCAGTCAATACGGAAAAAAGCCATCAAGCGCTATGATGAAACTGGCTCTCATGAGGACCGCCACAGGAAAGAAAAACCCAGAGTTACCTCTGCTGCAGAGGATAAGTTGATTAGAGTTTCGAGCCTCAGAAATTGCAGCCCAAAGAAATGCTTCAGAGTTCAAGTTAGACACATCAACATGAACTGTTCAGAGGAGACTGCGTGAATCAGGCCTTCATGGTTGAATTGCTGCAAAGAAACCACTACTAAAGGACACCAATAACAAGAAGAGAATGGCTTGGGCCAAGATACACGAGCAATGGCCATTAGACCGGTGGAAATCTGTCCTTTAGTCTGATGAGTACAAAATTGAGATTTTTGGTTTGGCTTATTGGGACTATCATTCGTTTTTCAACAGGACAATGACCGAACACACCTCCAGGCTGAGATGGTTTGGGATGAGTTGGACCGCAGAGTGAAGAAGAAACAGCCAACAAGTGCTCAGCATATGTTGGAACTCCTTCAAGACTCTTGGAAAAGGATTCCAGGTGAAGCTGGTTGAGAGAATGCCAACAGTGTGCAAAGGGTGGCTACTTTGAAGAATCTAAAATACATTTGGATTTGTTTAACACATGATTCCATAGTTTTGATGTCTTCACTATTATTCTACAATGTAGAAAATAGTAAAAATAAAGAAAAACCCTAAAATGAGTAGGTGTGTCAAATTTTTACTGGTACTGCAGTCAAAATATGCACAAATATGTTTTTGTTATGATCAATGGTGACATTACTTAACTTAAAATAAAATGCATTATTATTACATACAGTGGGGCCCGAAATTATAATAATCATTCAATATATTAGATACGTTGTATATACAGTGGCTTGCGAAAGTATTCCGCCTGTTGGCATTTTTCCTAATTTATTGTCTTACAACCTGGAATTAAAATAGATTTTTGGGGGGTTGTATAATTTGATTTACACAACATGCCTACCACTTTGAAGATGCTACATATTTTTTATTGTGAAACAAACAAGACAAAAAAAATAATAACTTTAGCGCGCATAACTACTCAACCCCCCAAAGTCAATACTTTGTATAGCCATGTTTTGCAGCAATTACAGCTGCAAGTCTCTTGGGGTATGTCTCTATAAGCTTGGGCACATCTAGCCACTGGGATTCTTGCCCATTCTACAAGGCAAAACTGCTCAAGCTCCTTCAAGTTGGATGGATTCCGCTAGTGAAAAGCAATCTTTAAGCCATACCACAGATTCTCAATTGGTTTGAGGTCTGGGCTTTGCCTAGGCCATTCAAATACATTTACATTTTTCCCCTTAAACCACTCGAGTGTTGCTTTAGCAGTATGCTTAGGGTCATTGTCCTGCTGGAAGGTGAACCTCCGTCCCAGTCTCAAATCTCTGGAAGACTGAAACAGGTTTCCCTCAAGAATGTCCCTGTGTGTAGCGCCATCCATCATTCCTTCAATTCCGACCAGTTTCCCAGCCGATGAAAAACATCCCACAGCATGGTGCTGCCACCACAATGCTTCACTGTGGGGATGGGGTTCTCGGGGTGATGGCCAAAAAGCTCCTTTTTGGTCTCATCTAACCAGAATACCTTCTTCCACATGTTTTGAGAGTCACCCACATGCCTTTTGATGAACACCAAACGTGTTTGCTTATTTTTTCCTTTAAGCAATTACTTATTTCTGGCCACTCTTCCATAAAGCCCAGCTCTTTGGAGTGTACGGCTTAAAGTGGTCCTATAGACAGATGCTCCAATCTCCGCTGTGGAGCTTTGCATCTCCTTCAGGGTTATCTTTGGTCTCTTTTTTGCCTCTGATTAATGCCCTCCTTGCCTGGTTCGTGATTTTGGGTCGGTGGCCCTCTCTTGGCAGGTTTGTTGTGGTGCCATATTCTTAAAAAAAATTAATAATTGGTTTATTGGTGCTCCATGGGATGTTCAAAGTTTCGGGTATTTTTTTATAACCCAACCCTTATCTGTACTTCTCCACAACTTTGTCCCTTACCTGTTTGGAGAGCTCCTTGGTCTTAATGGTGCCCCTTGCTTAGTGGTGTTGCAGAATCTGGGACCTTTCAAAGTGTACAGGTGTATATATACTGAGATCATGTGGCACTTAAATAAAGTCCACCTGTGTGCAATCTAACAAATTATTTGACTTCTGGAGGTAATTGGTTGCACCAGATCTTATTTAGGGGCTTCATAGCAAAGGGGGTGAATACATACGCCATACCACTACTGTATGCATGCACTACTTTTCCATTTTAAATGATTTTTGTCTTTTTTATTTCATTTCACCAACTACATCAAGCTTGTGACTCTACAAAATTGTTGGATGCATTTGCAGATCATACCAAAGACATGCTAACCTCCCCTGTTATTGGTAATGGTGAGAGGTTAGGTTGGGGGTATGATCATTGACCCTCTGTACATTTTTCACTGATCATTATTCATTCATGATTATCCCTAATTATGATAGCATCCACATTAATGTAGAAGTGTTTAGAAACAGATTATATTCCTTTTTATTTATTTTTAATTTTTCACTCCAATTTCATGGTTTCCATTTGGTAGTAGTTACAGTCTTGTCTCATCACTGCAACTCCCGTATGGACTCGGGAGAGGCGAAGGTCGGGAGCCATGCGTCTTCCGAAACACAACCCAACCAAGCCGCACTGCTTCTTGACACTATGCCCATCCAACCAGGAAGCTAGCCACACCAATGTGTGGGAGGAAACACCGTACACCTGGCGACCGTGTCAGCGACTCCTGTGGTGGGCCGGGCGCAGTGCACGATGAGACAAGGAAATCCCTGCCACCCAAACCCTCCCTTACCCGGACGACGCTGGGCCAAGTGTGCGCGCCCCATGGGCCTCCTGGTCGCGCCCGGCTGCGACAGAGCCTGGACTCAAACCCAGAATCTCTAGTGGCACAGCTAGCACTGCGATGCAGTGCCTTAGACCACTGCGCCACTCAGGAGGCCTATATTCCTTTTTATAATAAAAGTGACTCCAAAATGACACCATACATTATTTACTATTAATTTCTATTGGGCACAAAATAATAAAACACAACCAAAACAAACTACAAATGCATCCAACAAGTTTGTAGAGTCACAAGCTTGATGTTGTCATTGCATGCTAGGAAGATGGGACCAAATAGTAAATATTTGACTATTGTATTTATAAGTATCTTTAAGGGTGTCAATCATTTTGACCCCTACCTTTTTGAGAAAAAAAGTATTACTTGTCTCTTTCTCTGAGCAATTGTATTTTTGATAAAATAATTTAATTTCCCAATTTCTTTGAGGATAGAATATAGCTCAGTATATATATATAAACTCCCAGTAATTTATTTGGTATTTACCAACATTTCGGCATCACTGTGCCTTCTTCAGGGTAAAGTCATTAATATTTGAACCAAGTTATGTAGACAAACAGTGCAATTAGTGCAACCAATGACAATAGTGAGGGGTGTGTGGGAAGGAAGTCAGCAGGAACTAAATTAATTCAAAATTCTACTAAACGAGAGCTCTGAATACTTCTAATTCACCATGCAGACTGATGAGAGAAAAATAAACTACCTGGACTTATGGATCATCAAAGAGAATAAACTTAAACACAAAGCCCACATACCGCAATACCTTGCTATGTGCTGATAGTATGCATCCCTTTCCACACAAGAATGGTCTACCATATAGCCAATTATGCAGGGTTAAATGAATCTGTGGCCACCAGACAGATTTTGACAGTAATGCTATTTTTTTTTAACAGAAATTCAAAATGAGAGGCTACAAGGACAAAACTATTGATGCTGCAATGATGAAAATATCTCAAAAACCAAAAGAGCAATTACTAAAGTCAACCAAAGAAGAAAAACAACGCAACCGTCTTTTGCACTAAGTACACCAAGGGTTCGGAGAAAATGAAAGCAATCCTGAAAAAGCATTGGCATATTCTGCAATCAGACAAACAAATTGCACACCTCTTCAAGGAACCCCCACTGGTGGTCTATAAGTGTGGTCGCAATATTGGAGATAGCTTGGTGAGATCTGACATGCCCCCTGAGCCCACTCAGACACTCTTGACACCTATCCCAAATGGGAAGTACAAATGTGGCTCATGCCATAGTGCAATAGCACTATAAAAACATCCTTCAGACATCCACATACAAGTCTAAAAATCGCTGTTAGGGGTATCATCTCATGCAAGACCAAGGGAGTAATCTATCTCATCACCTGTTCATGTGGAAAAGCCTACAAAGGGAGGCTTACTGGATATCCTATCTAAAACCAATGACTCCTAGTGGTCTGAATATTGACTTTGATCTCAGGCCCTTCTTTTGAACAATTCTTTATTTTATGAACAAGTCTTATAAATGTATATATTATATCCACAGCTTATTAGCGTACACCTAAAATGTTCTCCCTGTTGATGATGCTCATTATACATTAAGGTTGAACCAAAAGATTACATGTAACAAATATGAAATGAAATACGAAACAATTAAATATGTGAAATTGAATTAAACAATAATGTTGATGCTAATATGATGTACAATATTCAATTATGTTTCTATTTGACAACAATAGCCTAATATATTTAATATGCCATAAACTATTGTTTTTTAACAGTTTCACTAATTCGTTTGAATTAACTTAATCATTATGACACACCTGTCACGTTCTGACCATAGTTCTTATGTGTTTTGCTTGTTTTAGTGTTGGTTAGGACGTGAGCTGGGTGGGCATTCTATGTTGTGTGTCTTGTTTGTCCGTTTCTATGTTTGGCCTAATATGGTTCTCAATCAGAGGCAGATGTTTTGTGTTGTCTCTGATTGGGAATCATATATAGGTGGCTTGTTTTGTGTTGGGGATTGTGGGTGGTTGTTTCCTGTCTCTGTGTTTTCGCTGCACCAGATAGGGCTGTATCGGTAAGCAACGTTTGTTATTTTGTAAGTGTTCACAGTTTTGTCTTGTTTATTAAAATCATGTTGAACACGAGCGACGCTGCGTCTTGGTCCGATCCCTGCTACACCTCCTCTTCAGACGAAGAGGAGGAAGGCTGCCGTTACAACACTTCTCGCTATTGTCATTGGTTGCACTAGTTGCACTGTTTGTCTACATAACCTGGTTTAAGTATTCATGACATTACCCTGAAGAAGGCACAGTGATGCCAAAATGTTGGTAAATACCCAATAATTACTGGGAGTTTATATATATAGTCACTATTACTCATCTTTATTTGTCAATCATTTTGGACCACACTGTATATACGTTGCATTGAACTTTAAATTTTTACCCAAATGTATGGCTGATTAAAACGAGTAGGACAGATGTGCAATGAAGTTCACTGATACAGCGGCTCCAGTTCGCTATGCATAAATTCAATTTGATAACTGTCCTATTCCGAGTCGTCCACCAATTCAACCAGTTATTGATGATCTTTTAGCTGACCCTGAGCAGTGGAGTGTGGAGACGTTTAATACATAATACACCCCACTGAACGTCTCAACCATCTGGAGTAAACACTAAACACCCCTTCAAAGTTAGGAGGATTTATTTCTAAATAAAATCTAATCAGTGTTATCACTTGGACGTTTTTCATCATTCCCTCCGTGTGAGATAATACAGTGTGGTACTAATTTATTTTTTCTTATCAGTGAGTATGTTTTCACATATCCCCATCTGATTCAGATGCTGGAAAGTTTTGACTCACATTTTGCACTATATCTGTCGCCAAACCCACTGGCTCCAGGTCATCTATAAGTCTTTGCTAGGTAAAGCTCCGCCTTATCTCAGCTCACTGGTCACCATAGCAGCACCCACCCGTAGCGTTCACTCCAGCAGGTATATTTCACTGGTCACCCCCAAAGCAAACTCCTCGTTTGGCCGCCTTTCCTTCCAGTTCTCTGCTGCCAATGACTGGAACGAATTGCAAAAATCAGTGAGGCTGGAGACTCATATCTCCCTCACTAGCTTTAAGCATCAACTGTCAGAGCAGCTTACAGATCATTGCACCAGTACATAACCCATCTGTAAATAGCCCACCCACCCAACTACCTCATACCCATAATTTTTTCCCTATAATTTCTTCTCCTTTGCACCCCATTATCTCTACTTGCACATTCATCTTCTGCACCTCTATCACTCCAGTGTTTAATTGCTAAATTGTAATTATTTTGCCACAATGGCCTATTTATTGCCTTACCTCCCTAATCTTACTTCATTTGCACACACTGTATATAGACTTTCCTATTGTGTTATTGACTCTACGATTGTTTATTCCATGTGAAACTCTGTTTGTGTCGTACTGCTTTGCTTTATCTTGGCCAGGTCGCAGTTGTAAATGAGAACTTGTTCTCAACTGGCCTACCTGGTTAAATAAAGGTGAAATAAAAAAAATCACCCTGATCTGCTTCACCTGTCTTTGTGATTGTCTCCACCCCCCTCCAGGTGTCGCTCAACTTCTCCATTATCCCATGTGTATTTATACCTGTGTTATCTGTTTGTCTGTTGCCAGTTAGTCAAGTCAACCAGAGTTTTTGTTCTCAGCTCCTGCTTTTCCAAGTATCTCTTTTTCTCACCCCCCTGGTTTTGACCCTTGCCTGTCCTGACTCTGAACCTACCCGTGAGCCTGCCTTCTGACCTGTACCTTTGCCCCACCTCTGGATTATTGAACTGCCTAACCTGACCCTGAGCCTGTCTGCCGTCCGGTACCGTTGCCCCACCTCTGGTTTACTGACCCCTGCCTGCCTTGACCTGTCTATTGCCTGCCCCTGTTGATTAAACCATTGTTAATTCGACCTGTCTGCATCTGGGTCTTACCTTCATACCTGATAATATATGTAAATGGCTGTTGACTGCAAAATGGCAAAATGAGTTGTTGGTGTATAATGGTGAATGGAAGATAGGCAGCGTCAAGTGAGGCATTACTCAAAATTACAAACAAAAGCAAAAGAAACCTGAGAAATTCAATACATTTAGTTGTTATTCAATTCATTGCACATTTGCTCATGTGCAGACTCGTCACACTCAATGTAAAGCTTTAGAAAATACTGAGTGCTTTCACCTTGGTTGTAAATAAAATATATGGCATATTGACAGGTAAACCCTTTTAATTCATATTTTATGATAATTATGTAAAGTAAACATTGAGAATGAGGGCAGCATTAGTGGTCCACAACATAAATATATTCATAATTTCTGTAGGTAGTGATGCATTTCTCTTTCCCTTTTCCCATCCCATGAAAATACTCTTAATATTATTAATTGTTTATAGTTCTTTGACAGAATTGTCCCCACAGTTAGTGACCTACCTGTTGTGTAACAAAACCCCATCAACCACTGGCCTTGTCTCTTCTGATCATTGTATTTTCACCTGAAAGTGGCAAAATCCCCACTTTGCAGTTTTTCTTTGTTGTGTGCATGCTTCATATTGCACATAAACATGGAACGTCACTGCCCTTTTTAAAAAGACTTCAACAGGTTTACAATACATAACATCTCTCTCAAATTAAAAAAATAATTTTAATTGACTGTACACAATACCAAAAACACTGCTCTTTCCCAGGTAGTGTATAGCTCTCTTAACATGCCCTTTCCAGATCCAATCATTCTTCTTGTCCGCTTCCTTACCATTTTGTCTTCCTGTCCAGACTTCCCACAGTAAGTAGAGTTATCATCACTGAGGTCTCTCTGCGTGATACTTCCTGTGTCTATACCTCCCATTCCTTTCCTTGGCCATGTTGATGCATGCGTTGTGCTTGTTGGTCTGCAGGTGGTTCCAGTACTTGACCAGTTCGTTGGGCTGGAACTGGTGGGAGGTGATGAGGTGGCTGTACTTACAGCTGGAGTAGGACACCCTCCAGTGGTTGAAGAGGAACTCGTTGGGCGGCGGCGTGGGGTCAATGCGGAGCTTGGCCAGGCATATGCCCACGTAAACGTCCTCCAGGTGCAGCCTCCGTATGCTCAGAGACGCCTGATAGATCCTCTCCGCCATGTCCCCAGATAACACATACCCGGTTCCCGAGCAGAAGATGGGGTACCTCTCGCTAGGGTACAGCTCTGGAGGCATGTACCACTTGCTGTCCTTGTTGCGGTTGGGTGCGTAGCCCCTCATCAGATAGCCAGTGAAGTAGCTCTGTCTGGGTGGGAGCTCGGGCTTCAGCAGCTTCTGGATGAGATACTCTGTGTTAACAAACATGTCACTGTCTGTCTTCATGACATAGTGCGCCTGCGGGCAATGGGTGGCCACCCAGTTCATGCCCATCAGGGTTTTGATGGTGAGGTTGTAGTATGTGTCCTGATAGTCCTGCTGGATGATGTCATGGTGAACCCAGCTCTCCTCCTCGATGGCGGTCTGGGTGTACCTGTCTGAGCTCCGCCCTAGACCCAGCAGGAAGAGTCGGACGAAACCTAGACCCATGGCCACACTCTCGTTGCTCCACGTCTGCCGGATAGCGTTCCTGGCGTCTACCTGGCCTGGCTCTGCAGCGATCAGCAGCACCAAGAACGGGGTACTGTCCCTGCACTTGAAGGGCTCGTTGAGGATGTAGCGGTAGGGCTGGGAATTGAGCCTCCCTCCCACGCCCATCTCCTGCTGTAAACTGTTGTTGGCGCTCATCGAGTTCTCTAGTCCCATTACACCCACCATGGCTCCCCCTCCACCGCCACCCTCAGCCTGCTGGGAGCTGAGGTTAAGCTGGGGCTTTGGAGGCACGTAGCCTGTCTCCCTCCAAAGATTCCGCAGACTCAAGCTCTGATTTGCCTCGGTCTTGGCCGTGCGGAAGCCCCTAACGGTGTAGGTCAGGGGGTTGTCACGGGGCCCGGTCCGGCCCGGCAGCCAGTCCTGGTGGCTGAAGAAGAGGAAGAGGGTGAAGAGGAGGGCCAGGGACAGGAGACCCGCCATGTGGGTCCGGAAGAACGAGCGCTTCATGGCCCAGGTCATCTTCATGGGGCAGCAGTGCCGCCGTCTCCACTGCATGGTGAATCAGCAGGCAGGGGGAGCAGGGGGCTGCAGCTGCTCTGGATGGCGCGGCGGCGGTCACATTTGATCACGTCAAACATGTGTTTGCCAACAGCCAGAGGGTTATTTGAGCTGGCAGATGGGTGGGAGTGAGCCCCCTGGCGGACCTAGTAGGGGATGTACAAGCCCCCCTGGCAGAGCTAGAAAGGGGTTGCTTGCGTCCCCTGGCAGAGCTAGGAGGGTGCTGACTCTGTGGCCATGGAGGCAGGTCCCAGGTTCTTCACTGGCTCTGTAGACACACCAAGGATCATGCTCCAGGTACGGGCTCCTTCAAATCAGAGACTGGAGTCGCCTTCTTAGTGGATCACCTCTCTTATCTGGGAAGACAGAACAGAGTAACAGGCTTGGCAAATGTTCAGAAATGTGCCTACTACTGTAGAATTGTATGGCGTTGAGCCATACGTATGTCAACAGTTTAAATTGTATAGATTTTACTATATCCCCATGAGGAACAAGCTTATTTAAAATTATTCAGCTTTGAATTTGTGTTTTGTTGTTTCTTTGCATTTTATTCCTAGTGGCGGATGATCAAAGTAATTCAGAATGACTCATCTATTCAAAAATGAAACCCCTGCTGCACTGCATGAGTAATGTATAGTCAAAGAAATAGAATCCAATAGAATGGATTCTATGTGTACAGTATAATGTTACGCATTCACCATGGTAAGTACCTCTTGTAGTTTATATTTGCACTTTCCATGAGAGCAGCAAAACCTGACACTCATCTCCACTGGCCTTAAATGTCTGCATAGTAAACGCTCCGCCTGTGGTGGATTGTTAATAATGGGGAATTGAGATGGAGTGAAGAGTGTGAGTTCTTACGTCTGGATGAGGACTGCAATGGGTGATAGGGTGTAGATGCTAGTGGGGAAGGGAGACGGGCGTGTGTGTGCGTGTGCGTGCGTGCGTGCATTCATACTCACGTGCATGTGTGTGAGAGTTGTAACTACACTGCTCAAAAAAATAAAGGGAACACTTAAACAACACAATGTAACTCCAAGTCAATCACACTTCTGTGAAATCAAACTGTCCACTTAGGAAGCAACACTGATTGACAATAAATGTCACATGCTGTTGTGCAAATGGAATAGACAAAAGGTGGAAATTATAGGCAATTAGCAAGACACCCCCAATAAAGGAGTGGTTCTGCAGGTGGTGACCACAGACCACTTCTCAGTTCCTATGCTTCCTGGCTGATGTTTTGGTCACTTTTGAATGCTGGCGGTGCTTTCACTCTAGCGGTAGCATGAGACGGAGTCTACAACCCACACACGTGGCTCAGGTAGTGCAGCTCATCCAGGATGGCACATCAATGCGAACTGTGGCAAGAAGGTTTGCTGTGTCTGTCAGCGTAGTGTCCAGAGCATGGAGGCGCTACCACATTTGTGGCCTGCTGGAGAGCGGTTCAAACCCCTGCTGGATTTATTTATGGTACTATAGATATGTATTAGGGAGCTGTGAACGTGATATTGCATACATCCATGAGCATGTCAGTGTGGATAGGGTGTGGATGTAAACCAGCAGGGGCCTTCTGAGAATTTTATATCAGTTGTGTTTTGCTTTATAGCCTACTTCCTGGTATGCCCATAGTACAAATTGCATGGTAAAACAGTAATTACTTACTAATTACGTAATGACCAGCTGTTCTCTTTCTTTGTGAGTCATTTAAACAACCAGTGCCATGTTCCATTCGGCATCAATTAGTTCTCTATTATGATGAATTGTTTGAAGAACCAACTACATTGTTATTACATAATTTCTCAATAACTAGGTAACCAACAGTTGAGCAGGACTGTGAAACAAAGCATAGGTGTATGTATGAAAACTCCAGAGAGCTAGACTAGCATAAAAACCAGGTCAACATCAACTTCAGTAACCTACCTCTCCTCTCCAGTTCAAGTGCACATAGTATTTGTGGTCTCACTTCAATAGATTAGGCTGCCTACATGGGCGGAGAATCACGTCACAGTTACTTTTCACCATAAAAATGCACCTTTATAATAAAAGCATTACATGCATAATCACATTTGTGGTCACTTTTGAGAATGGTGTTTTCCTGCTAATGGAACAGTCCAGCGTTGCTGAAGCCCCCCAGATCATCACCGATCCTCCACCAAATTTCACAGTGGGTGCGAGACCTGGAGAGGCCTACAAGCCACAGTGTCTAACACCCACTGTGAAATGTGTGTACAGTTGTGGCCAAATGTTTTGAGAATGACACAAATATACTTTTCACAAAGTCTGCTGCCTCAGTTTGTATGGTTGCAATTTGCATATACTCCAGAATGTTATGAAGAGTGATCAGATGAATTGCAATTAATTGCAAAGTCCCTCTTTGCCATGCAAATGAACTGAATCCCCCCAAAACATTTCCACTGCATTTCAGCCCTGCCACAAAAGGACCAGCTGACATGTCAGTGATTCTCTTGTTAACACAGGTGTGAGTGTTGATGAGGACAAGGCTGGAGATCACTCTGTCATGCTGATTGAGTTCGAATAACAGACTGGAAGCTTCGAAAGGAGGGCGGTGCTTGGAAACATTGTTCTTCCTCTGTCAACCATGGTTACCTGCAAGGAAACACGTGCCATCATCATTGCTTTGCACAAAAAGGGCTTCACAGGCAAG
Source organism: Salvelinus alpinus (assembly GCF_045679555.1). Lineage (NCBI taxonomy): Eukaryota > Metazoa > Chordata > Actinopteri > Salmoniformes > Salmonidae > Salvelinus > Salvelinus alpinus. The sequence goes on from NC_092091.1 coordinate 46,392,649, forward strand.
GATATTGCTGCCAGTAAGATTGCACCTAAATCAACAATTTATCGGATCATCATGAACTTCAAGGAGAGCGGTTCAATTGTTGTGAAGAAGGCTTCAGGGCGCCCAAGAAAGTCCAGCAAGCGCCAAGACCATCTCCTAAAGTTGATTCAGCTGCGGGATCGGGGCACCACCAGTATAGAGCTTGCTCAGGAATGGCAGCAGGCAGGTGTGAGTGCATCTGCACGCACAGTGAGGTGAAGACTTTTGGAGGATGGCCTGGTGTCAAGAAGGGCAGCAAAGAAGCCAAGGAAAAGGTACAGGGATTGGACTGCTGAGGACTGGGGTAAAGTAATTTTCTCTGAAGAATCCCCTTTCAGATTGTTTGGGGCATCCGGAAAAAAGCCTGTCTGGAGAAGACAAGGTGAGCGCTACCATCAGTCCTGTGTCTTGCCAACAGTAAAGCATCCTGCGATTCATCCATTCATGTGTGGGGTTGCTTCTCAGCCAAGGGAGTGGGCTCACTCACAATTTGCCTAAGAACACAGCCATGAATAAAGAATGGTACCAACACATCCTTCGAGAGCAACTTCTCCCAACCATCCAGGAACAGTTTGGTGACGAACAATGCCTTTTCCAGCATGATGGAGCACCTTGCCATAAGGCAAAAGTGGTAACTAAGTGGCTTGGGGAACAAAACATCGATATTTTGGGTCCATGGCCAGGAAACTCCCCAGACCTTAATCCCATTGAGAATTTGTGGTCAATCCTCAAGAGGCGGGTGGACAAACAAAACCCCACAAATTCTGACAAACTCCAAGCATTGATTATGCAAGAAAGGGCTGCCATCAGACAGTATGTGGCCCAGAAGATAATTGACAGCATGTCAGGGCGGATTGCAGAGGTCTTTAAACACTGCAAATATTGACTCTTTGCATCAACTTAATGTAATTGTCAGTAAAAGCCTTTGACACTTATGAAATGCTTGTAATTATACTTCAGTATTCCATAGTAACATCTGACAAAAATATCTAAAGACACACGATAAACTAATGGAAATTAATATTTGTCATTCTCCAAACTTTTGTCCCCTTTGCTATGAAGCCCCTAAATAAGATCTGGTGCAACCAATTACCTTCAGAAGTCACATAATTAGTTAAATAGATTCCTCTTAACGCTAAAGGGCCTAGCCAGACCATGAAGAACAGCCACAGACCATTCCTCCTCCACCAAACTTTACAGTTGGCACTAAGCATTCGGGCAGGTAGCACTCTACTGGTATCTGCCAAACTCAGATTTGTCCGTACGGCTGCCAGATGGTGATGCGTGATTCATCACTCCAGAGAAGTATCCACTGCTCCAATGGCGGTGAGCTTTACACCACTCCAGCCGATGCTTGGCATTGCGCATGGTGATCTTAGGCTTGTGTGCGGCTGCTCGGCCATGGATACCCATTTCCTTATGCTTCACAACGAATAGTTGTGCTGAAGTTGTTTCCAGAGGCAGTTTGGAACTCGGTAGTGAGTGTTACAACCGAGGACTGACGATTTTTAAGCACTACGCACTTCAGCACTCGGCGGTCCCGCTCGGTGAGCTTGTGTGGCCTACTACTTCGCGACTGAGCTGTTGTTGCTCCTAGATGTTTCCACTTCACAATATCAGCACTTACAGTTGACCGGGGCAGCTAGCAAGGCAGATTTGATGAACTGACTTGTTGGAAAGGTGGCATCCTATGACTGTGCCACGTCTTCAGTAAGGCCATTCCACTGCCAATGTTTTCCTATGGAGATTACATGGCTGGGTGCTCCATTTTTATACACCTGTCAGCAATGGGTGTAGCTGAAATAGCCAAATCAAAGTTAATTTGTCACGTGCGCCGAATACAACAGGTGTAGGTAGACCTTACAGTGAAATGCTTACTTACAGGCTCTAACCAATAGTGCAAATAAGGTAAGTAAAGAAATAAAACAACAGTAAAAAGACAGGCTATATGCAGTAGCGAGGCTATAAAAGTAGCGAGGCTACATACAGACATCGGTTAGTCAGGCTGATTGAGGTAGTATGTACATGTAGATATGGTTAAAGTGACTATGCGTATATGATGAACAGAGAGTAGCAGTAGCGTAAAAGAGGGGTTGGCGGGTGGAATCCACTACTTAGAAGGGGTTTCCACATACACTATATATACAAAAGTATAACAGAATAGGAAAATAAAGCATTTGTCTGGAACTAGTACTGTATGCAAACTCCTTAGGGCTTGTGGGCTGGTGATGGACGTAGAATGGAATGGTAGGGGGGCTTCTTGCATATCATCAGCCGGGTTTAATGCCAGGGGCGGAAGTATAAATTGCAGGTTTGCACAACATGACGCTACTCTGCGCCGCTCTGGTGAGCCTGTGCCATCAGCCCCCCGCCACTCCATGCCTCACCAGCCGGGGTGGAGAGTCATCTGTCAAAGGAATTTTCAGGCTCCAGCAAGCAGTACTGCAGGAGCCTCAGCCAGCCACCGGCGATATTAGCCTTCATCCACCATTCACCTTGCACCTCCAGCTTATCAATACCTCGCCTGCCTGCCTCTCTGCCTGCGTGGAGAGAAGCCACCCTGCCAGCTCTCGCTCTCTGAGTACACACACATACACAGGCATATACACACACAAACATGCTGCCAGATTTTGGCAGGCTGAGGGGCCTACGTTTCTTTCCATATAATTGAGACACAAACAGCTTAGTTCCTGAATTCTTCCTCCATTTCTTTCTGTCTTACTTTCAGTTTGTTTGTTTATTAGCATTGTGTTTGTTCATGTGTTATGATGTGTAATGCTATGAGTGAGTGAGTGAGTGAGTGAGTGAGTGAGTGAGTGAGTGGGAAAGTGTTTACTCATTTGTCACAACAACTTGATGGGAGCATGCTAACCTTTTGAGCAGAATGTGCCTACCCTGTGCAGGCAGTTACAGCAGACTGAGAGTTGCCAAGGCTGGCTTTGCTTTAAAGGTTAACACACTTTACATCAGAGCAAATCGAATGCTCGAAAGGTTTCTGTTGTTGCCTATATATGGAATAATTATCAGGAGTCTAATACAGTATGCACACACGTGTGGGAGCGCACACACATGCACACACACAGAGTTTATCTGCAGGAGAGGAGATGTTGACGTGTTGTTTGTCAAATCAAATGTTATTGGGCACATATATGTGTTTAGCAGATGTTATTGCGGGTGTAGGGAAATGCTTGTGCTTCTAGTTCCGAATGTGCAGCAATATCTAACAAGTAAAATCGAACAATTTCACAACATATACCCAATACACACAAATCTAAGTAAGGAATGGAATAAAGAATATATAAATATATGGAGGAGCAATGTCAGAGCGGCACAGACTAAGATACAGTAGAATAGTATAGAATACAGTATATACACATGAGATGAGTAATGCAAGATATGTAAACATTATGAAAGTGGCTTGTGTTTCATTTATTAAAGTGGCCAGGGATTTCAAGTCTATGTATAAGGCAGCAGCCTGTAATGTGCTAGTGATGGATATTTAACAGTCTGATGGCCTTGAGATAGAAGCTGTTTTTCAGTCTCTCAGTCCCAGCTTTGATGCACCTGTACTGACCTCGCCTTCTGGATGGAAGCGGAGTGAACAGGCAGTGGCTCGGTGGTTGTTGTCCTTGATTATCTTTTTGGCCTTCCTGTGACATTGGGGTGCTGTAGGTGTCCTGCAGGGCAGGTAGTTTGCCCCCGGTGATGTGTTGTGCAGACCGCAACACCCTCTGGAGAGCCCTGCGGTTGTGGGCGGTGCAGTTGCCGTACCAGGCGGTGATACAGCCCGACTGGATGCTCTGAATTGAGCATCTGTAAAAGTTTGTGTGGGATTTAGGTGACAAGCCACATTTCTTCAGCCTCCTGAGCTTGAAGAGAAGCTGTTGCACCTTCTTCACCACACTGTCTGTGTGGGTGGACCATTTCAGTTTGTCCGTGATGTGTACGCCGAGGAACTTAAACCTTTCCACCTTCTCCACTGCTGTCCCGTCGATGTGGATGGGGGGATGCTCCCTCTGCTGTTCCCTGAAGTCCACGATCATCTCCTGTGTTTAGTTGACGTTGAGTGAGAGGTTATTTTCCTGGCACCACACCCCCAGAGCCCTCACCTCCTCCCAGTAGACTGTCTCGTCGTTGTTGATAATCAAGCCTACTGCTGTTGTGTGATCTGCAAACTTGATTGAGTTGGAGGCGTGCATGGCCACGCAGTCATGGGTGAACAGGGAGTACAGGAGGGGGCTAAGTAAGCACCCTTGTGGGGCCCCAGTGTTGAGGATCAGCGCAGCGAAGCGTTGTTTCATACCTTCACCACCTGGGTGCGGATTGTTAGGAATACATAGGTATTCCTCTTGTCAAAATGGGATAGGGCAGTGTGCAGTGTGATGGCGATTGCATCGTCTGTGGACCTATTGGGGCGGTAAGCAAATAGAAGTGGGTCTAGAGTGACAGGGTGACAGATTGAGGTGATATGATCCTTGACTAGTCTCTCAAAGCACTTCATGATGATAGTCATTTAGTTCAGTTACGTTTGCATTCTTGGGTACAGGAACAATGGTGGCCATATTGAAGCATGTGGGGACAGCAGACTGGGATAGGGAGAGATTGAATATGTCTGTAAAAACACCAGCCAGCTGGTCTGCGCATGCGGCTAGGGATGCCATCTGGGTCGGCAGCCCTGCAAGGGTTAACACGTTTAAATGTCTTACTCACGTCGGCCACGGAGAAGGAGAGCCTCAAAGCGGGCAAAGAACCTGTTAAGCTTGTCCGGAAGCAAGATGTCGGTGTCCGCGACGTGGCCTGCTCCATACGTCTTGGGTCTGAGCCGTTGAATTGCGACTCCAAGTCTCTATACTGACGTTTTGCCTGTTTGATTGCTTTAATGAGGGAATAACTACACTGTTTGTATTCGGCCATATTCCCAGACACCTTGCCATGGTTAAATGCGATGGTTCGCGCTTTCAATTTTGTGTGAATCCTGCCATCAATCCACAGTTTCTGGTTAGGGTAGGTTATAATAGTCACAGTGGGTACAACATCTCCTATGCACTTCCTGATTACACTGTTGTCTAATCAAGTGAAATTTCACACCGTCTGATCAGGCATCAGGCAGGCATCCCTTTTGGTAGCGTTTCAGTGATTAGGCAGAACGTGGTGCTTCATTAATGTGTTTCCTTGCCTCCCATCACTGTCACACCAGCCAATTAGTTACAGTGGTGATAATTGAGGCCCCAGCAGTTCCACCTCAGTAAAAAATATCAAAGACTGTATGATAATATTGGAATCCAGCTAATGACTGATACATCTCAAATCACACCTAATGATAGACGCCATTAAATGGTGAAATCTAATAGAACACCAAGGCGTAAAATGTCCAAATGAAGAGTTTCTTTCCAAACCACTATATATCCATTTTCAGAAATGTTGGTAAATCAGCTTTTATTGTTTAACTTCTTATGGCTGGTTGGCAGTATTGAGTAGCTTGGATGAAAAGGTGCCCAGGGTAAACTGCCTGCTACTCAGGCTCAGAGGCTAAGATATGCATATTATTAGTAGATTTGGATAGAAAACACTCTGAAGTTTCTAAAACTGTTTGAATGATGTCTGTAAGTATAACAGAACTCATATGGCAGGCAAAATCCTGAGAAAGAATCCAACCAGGAAGTGGGAAATCTGAGGTTTGTAGGTTTGCCTATCCAATATACAGTGGGATATTGGTCATTTTGCACTTTCTAAGGCTTCCAAAGAATTCCTTTGTCTTCAGAAATGCGATGGAAAGCAGGTCGCTCTCACGTGAGCGCGCATGTTTAGCTTGTGCCAGACACCTGACTCAAAGAGCTCTCCTTCCCTCATTATTCACAGTAGAAGCATCAAACAAGGTTCTAAAGACTGACTCCGGTTGAAACATTATTGAAGATTTATGTTAAAAACATCCTAAAGATTGATTCTATACATCGTTTGACATGTTTCTACGAACTGTAATGGAATTGTCTGACCTGCGCGTCATGAATGTGGATTACTGGACTGAACGCACAAACAAAATTACTGGACTGAACGCACAAACAAAATGCGTATTTGGACATAAATGATGGACTATATCGAACAAAACAAACATTTTTTGTGGAACTGGGATTCCTGGGAGTGCATTCTGATGAAGATCATCAAAGGTAAGTGAATATTTATAATGCTATTTCTGACTTCTGTTGACTCCAAAACATGGCGGATATCTTTATGGCTTATTTGGGCTCTGAGCGCTGTACTCAGATTATAGCATGGTGTGCTTTTTCCGTAAAGTTTTTTTGAAATCTGACACAGCGGTTGCACAGCGGTTGCAGATCTTATGAAAGAGATTGCTGTGTTTTATCAGTATCTACATTTCTTTGCAAAAGTATTCATCCCCCATGGTGTTTTTCCAATTTTGTTGCATTACAACATGTAACTTAAATGGATTTTTATTTGGATTTCATGTAATATACATACACTACCGGTCAAAAGTTTTAGAACACACTCATTCCAGGGTTTTTCTTTATTTTTACTATTTTCTACATTGTAGAATAATAGTGAAGACCTCAAAACAATAAAATAACACATATGGAATCATGTAGTAACCAAAAAAGTGTTAAACAAATCTAAATACATTTTATATTTGAGATTCTTCAAATAGCCACCCTTTGCCTTGATGACAGCTTTGCACATTCTTGCCATTCTCTCAACCAGCTTAATGAGGTAGTCACCTGGAATGAATTTCAATTAAAAGGTGTGTCTTGTTAAAAGATAATTTGTGGAATTTCTTTCCTTCTTAATCCATTTGAGCCAATCAGTTGTGTTGTGACAAGGTAGGGGTGGTGTACAGAATATGGCCCTATTTGGTAAAAGACCAAGTCCATATTATGGCAAGAACAACTCAAGTAAGCAAAGAGAAACGACAATCCATCATTACTTTAAGACATGAAGGTCAGTCACTACGGAACATTTCAAGAACATGGAAAGTTTCTTCAAGTGCAGTCACAAAAACCATAAAGCGCTATGATGAAACTGCCTCTCATGAGGACCGCCACAGGAATGGAAGACCCAGAGTTACATCTGCTGCAGAGGATAAGTTCATTAGAGTTATCTGCCTCAGAAATTGCAGCCCAAATAAGTGCTTCACAGAGTTCAATTAACAGACATTTCATCATCAACTGTTCAGAGGAGACTGTGTGATTCAGGCCTTCATGATCGAATTGCTGGAAAGAAACCAATACTAAAGGACACCAATAATAAGAAGAGACTTGCTGGGCCAAGAAACACGAGCAATGGACATTAGAACGGTGGAAATGTGTCCTTTGGGCTGGAGTCCAAATAGGAGATTTTTGGTTCCAGCCGCCGTGTCTTTGTGAAACGAGGTGTGGGTGAACAGATGATCTCCGCATGTGTATTTCCCACTGTAAAGGATGGAGGAGGAGGTGTTATGGTGTGGGGTGTCACTGTCTGTGATTTATTTTGAATTCAAGCCACACTTAACCAGCACGGCTACCTCAGCATTCTGCAGCGATACGCCATCCCATCTGGTTGGGGCTTAGTGGGACTATCATTTGTTTTTGGGACAATGACCCAACACACCTCCAGGCTGTGTAAGGGCTATCTTACAAAGAAGGAGAGTGATGGAGTGCTGCATCAGATGACCTGGCCTCCACAATCCCCTGACCTCAACCAAATTGAGATGGTTTGGGATGAATTGGACCACAGAGCGAAGGAAAAGCAGCCAACAAGTGCTCAGCATATGTGTGTAGTCTTTCAAGACTGTTGGGAAAGCATTCCAGGTGAAGCTGGTTGAGAGAATGCCAAGAGTGTGCAAAGCTCTCATCAAGGCAAAGGTTGGCTATTTGAAGAATCTCAAATATTAATAGTATTTGGATTTGTTTAACACTTTTTTGGTTACTACATGATTCCATATGTGTTACTTAAGAGTTTTGATGTCTTCACTATTATTCTAAAATGTAGAAATAGTCAAAATAAAGAAAAACCCTTAAATGAGTAGGTGTTCTAAAACTTTTGACCGGTAGCGTACATATATTGTGGCGTACAGCAGGTCAGCCACCAGGGGGAGACTCGTCGAGGCCTGGTGACAGACGACGTATACATCACGGGGCGATGGCTCCGTCTGCTGGACGTGCCAGGTCTCGACGGGATCTCCGGCCAGGACAAATTGGGGCCGATTGGGGATTGGTTGATTGATCAAGGGCTGATTACTCACCAGCTGTACAAGTCCCATAAAGCTGCAAAAAGGGCAGCACACAGGGGAGAGCCTGGGGGAGGAAAGGACTCCCATATAGTTGGGGACGGTACCAGAGGTTAATGGAGAGCGTTCAGTTTTGATCCCCACAAGATACAGCAAGACCTAGAGCCCAGAAGACGGTATCCCTGAGAGGGTCTCTTGGGGGAGGCCTATTATTTTCTTTTGGACTATTATTTTAATAAACACCTTTGAAACTGAGCTAATCCTACTCTGTCTGTGTCTGATCTGTGTAAACGTTCTGACCCAACCCCCTGGTCGGACATGACACGGAAGCTCTATTAGACTCCGGACGTATGGGAATGCCCAAAAGGCTCTGTACGTTTGAACGGACAGCACTACGGGAAGGATGGCCAAGGCAGACTGGCCCCGTTCCTCTCTGGGAATGCCCAAAAGGCTTATTGGGACCTGAACGACGAACAGGCGGCTAACTACGATGGACTCAAATGGGAGATACTCAGCCGCTACGGGTACAGCTTGGCCCATCAGGCTCAACTATTCCACAACTGGAGGTTCGTAGCCGACGCATCCCCCTGAGCCCAGATGAGCGACCTACTACGCGTCACCAGGGGATGGCTCCTAACTGACGTACCCACCCTCTCCATCCAAGACAAAGTGGTACTGTATCGCTTCCTACGGGCACTACCCCACAACATGAAGAGGGCAGCGAGGCTATGCGTGCCCCAGACCTTGGATAGCCTCCTGGAAGCAGTGGAGATGCATCAGAACACTCAAGCCCTGCTGAGTGGGAGGCGGGCTGAGTCGACGACCCATTCGAAGAGTCGGAAGGACAGCCTCGCTGCTGGGTACCCCGAACCGACAGTCGGCAGGGCCAAAGCACCGCAAACCCGTGGAGAGACGGCTGGGGTAGGGCCGACCCGCCACCGACGACCCCAGGTAGATGGAGACCAAAGGAGGTGTTTTGAGTGTGGCGCCTGGGTGCACATGCCCTGGAATTGCCTGCCTCGAGAGGAGTCGATGCGATCAGCAAGCCCCGGAAGCGAGGTGGGTCGCGCTGTGAATTACGTCACCTCCTGTTGGGCACCCATAGTCCCGGTAAAGGTTGTCGGACATAACACGGAAGCTCTATTAGACTCCGGAAGTATCGTTACCCTTATAACCTCGAGCCTGCTGAACCAAATGACTGAACGGGGAAGGGAGATGTCCATTTCCTGTGTTCACGGGGACACAAAGCGGTATCCAACCGTATGGGCCAACCTCGTGACGCCACATGCGAACTGCCAGATAATGGTGGGTGCAGTACCTCTCCTAGTGGGATGAGATTGTCCACTGCTCGTGGGGGCAGGAGTGGAGGAAGAAGGTACGAGCCAACCCAAAGACGATAGCGAGGACAACCCATCGCCTGTGCGGCGCGGAAGCAAACGGTTGATCAACCTGTATCTATCGCCAGTCACTCACATCCAGAAGTAGCTGTCAATCCACCGCTATCACTTGGGCTGCAGCAGCTTTCAAGTTAGGGTCCTCCCACTGGGCCATCCTGAATTGTCCCCTCAGTTGGCCCCCAGGGGGTGTCTCGACTGGCCCTTCAAAATTGAGGAGGGGGAGGCTGGGCTCTTCCTCCCGTGGTTCCCCAGGGTACACCGGTACATCCTGGACACCGGTACATCGAGGACACCGGTACATCCTGGGAATCGTAGACTATGCCACCTGGTATCCCGAGGCCATTCCCCTACGGGCAGCGGTGTCCAAGGGAATCGCCCGGAAGCTGTTCCACCTCTTTAGCCGGGTGGGCATCCCGAACGAGATCCTGACAGACCAAGGTACTGAGTTTATGTCCCGCTTAATGAAAGATTTTTGTGCTCTCCTGCAGATCAAGCAGATCCGGACCACCGACTTTCTCCTGCAGATGGATGGGCTTGTCAAGCGGTTCAATAAAATGCTCAAACATATGCTGCGGACGGTCATCGAGCAGGACGGGAGGAACTGGGACCAGCTACTTACTACCCCACCTAATGTTCTCAATCCGAAAAGTACTCCAGTCCTCCATGGGGTTTTCCCCTTTCAAACTCCTCTACGGGAGGAGGCCACGCGGCCTACTGGACCACGCCAAGGAGGTGTGGGAAACCCAACCGACCCCCTTATGCAGCGTAGTAGAGCACGTGGAGACGATGAGGGAGCGGATGACAGCCATATGGCCAGTCGTGATGGAACATATGGAGAAGTACAAACGCGCCCAAGCCCAGGTCTACAATCGGGGAGCCCAGCTCCGAGAAATCCAGGTGGGAGACAGGGTGTTGGTCTTGATCCCCACTGCTGAAAGTAAGTTCCTGGCAACATGGCACGGGCCCTACGAGGTGATCGAGAAGCTGGGACCTGTCAAATACCACGTACGGCAGCCCGGGAGATGGAAACAGATTTACCCACGTGACCCTGTTTAAGAAATGGCACGAGAGGACAGCCTTGTCCGTGTTATGGTCGGGACCCAGGACGCCAACGGTACTAGTGGTCCATATAGCATTTTGGAAATAAACTCTTCAAATTGTTTTTTGTTTTTGTGACAGTCAAACCGAGTTTAAAGATTAACATTGTGTAAGTTTTTCATCCTATCAAAGTCCATAGTCTAATATGTTGACGGTCAGTTATTATCAATGCGAGCCTTGTCAGAGTATCGATCGTTCTTTGTTTCATAGTTGTTATTGGCACTCTGTCAAATGCCCTCGTATATTCAATATTGAGCTGTGTGTGATGCTATATGTTTGTTTATTGAGGCCAAAACAAAGACCTTGTCAAAACAAAGGTCTCTGGATAGTAATTTTGGGGGGGACTGGATTATTTGATGAAACAAATGACCTTATGTATACCAGACAGATGCTGCTGAAAACCGACCAGCTGACAACCAACTGCATGTTTGGCTGAAAGAGTCTAGAGAGGACATTGTGGTGTCTAGAGAGGACATTGTGGTGCACACAATAAATGTGATTGAATAAACCATTCAAGGTAGACTACTCTTCACACGTACCTTAACCATAACTGTGATATTTGTTTTGATAAAGCAATCTCACAAGTCTTCAATATGTGTACAGGTTATGACTGTCATACAATGCTATGGCTGTATTCCCCTATTGTTACAGCCAGACTCCGTCAGGGTCAGTCTGAGGCCAAAGTATTAAGCAGTTATCACTCAACCCACCCCTCAGTCAGAACATGCCATTTTTTTCTAAGAATAGCCTTTATGCTCTTTCCATCCAGTGCTGATGTCTCTCTGTGTGTGTGTGTGTGCTGCTGCTCCAGAACGGGTCTAAATGAATTGCTTAGTGTTCTGAAATCTCACACTATACCCTCTGACCCTATCGCTCTCACATCTAAAGGCATTTTAATCTGATGTTATGATTATAAATAACTTAGCGGCTTGTGTTGTTATTGCCATCATCCTGAACAACATTTACAGCGATGTTCAAGTAAAGACACATCCGGCGCCGAAACGAGATGGCCGCCTCGCTTCGCGTTCCTTGGAAAATATGCAGTATTTTGTTTTTTTATGTGTTATTTCTTACATCGGTACCCCAGGTAATCTTAGGTTTCATTACATACAGTCGGGAGGAACTACTGAATATACGATTAACGTCAACTCATCATCGTTCCTACCAGGAATATGACTTTCCCGAAACGGATCCAGTGTTTTGCCTTCCACCCGATACAATGGATCTGATCCCAGCCGGCGACCCTGTGCGACGCCGTAAAAGGGGCAAACGAGGCGGTCTCCTGGCCAGGATTCGGAGACGGGCACATCGCGCTCCACTCCCTAGCATACTACTCGCCAATGTCCAGTCTCTTGACAATAAGGTTGATGAAATCCGAGCACGGGTAGCATTCCAGAGAGACATCAGGGATTGCAACGTGCTCTGCTTCACGGAAACATGGCTAACTCAAGAGACGCTAACGGAGTCGGTGCAGCCAGCTGGTTTCTTCATGCATCGCGCCGACAGAAACAAACATCTTTCTGGTAAGAAGAGGGGCGGGGGGGTATGCCTTATGATTAACGAGACGTGGTGTGATCATCATAACAACACACAGGAACTCAAGTCATTCTGTTCACCTGATCTAGAACTCCTCACAATAAAATGTCGACCGCATTATCTACCAAGGGAATTCTCTTCAATCATAATCACAGCCGTATATATTCCCCCCCAAGCAGACACATCGATGGCCCTGAACGAACTTTATCTGACTCTTTGTAAACTGGAAACCACACACCCTGAGGCTGCATGCATCGTAGCTGGGGATTTTAACAAGGCAAATCTAAAAACAAAACTCCCTAAATTCTATCAGCATATCGATTGTGCTACCAGGGCTGGAAAAACCCTAGATCATTGTTATACTAATTTCCGCGACGCATATAAGGCCCCCCTTTCGGAAAAGCTGACCACGACTCCATTTTGTTGATTCCAGCCTACAAACAGAAACTAAAACAACAAGCTCCCGCGCTCAGGTCTGTTCAACGCTGGTCCGACCAATCTGATTCCACGCTTCAAGACTGCTTCGATCACGCGGATTGGAATATGTTCCGCATTGCGTCCAACAACAATATTGACGAATATGCTGATTCGGTGAGCGAGTTCATTAGGAAGTGCATTGACGATGTCGTACCCACAGCAACGATTAAAACATTCCCAAACCAGAAACCGTGGATTGACGGCAGCATTCGCGTGAAACTGAAAGCGCGAACCACTGCTTTTAACCAGGGCAAGGTGACCGGAAGCATGACCGAATACAAACAGTGTAGCTATTCTCTCCGCAAGGCAATCAAACAGGCTAAGTCCCAGTACAGAGACAAAATCGAGTCGCAATTCAACAGCTCAGACACAAGAGGTATGTGGCAGGGTCTACAGTCAATCACGGATTACAAAAAGAAAACCAGCCCCGTCGTGGACCAGGATGTCTTGCTCCCAGACAGGCTAAACAACTTTTTTGCCCGCTTTGAGGACAATACAGTGCCACTGACACGGCCCCCTACCAAAACCTGCGGGCTCTCCTTCACTGCAGCCGAGGTGAGTAAAACATTTAAACGTGTTAACCCTCGCAAGGCTGCAGGCCCAGACGGCATTCCCAGCCGCGTCCTCAGAGCATGCGCAGACCAGCTGGCTGGTGTGTTTACGGACATATTCAATCAATCCTTATCCCAGTCTGCTGTTCCCACATGCTTCAAGAGGGCCACCATTGTTCCTGTTCCCAAGAAAGCTAAGGTAACTGCGCTAAACGACTACCGCCCCGTAGCACTCACTTCCGTCATCATGAAGTGCTTTGAGAGACTAGTCAAGGACCATATCACCTCCACCCTACCGGACACCCTAGACCCACTCCAATTTGCTTACCGACCCAATAGGTCCACAGACGACGCAATCGCAACCACACTGCACACTGCCCTAACCCATCTGGACAAGAGGAATACCCATGTGAGAATGCTGTTCATCGATTACAGCTCAGCATTTAACACCATAGTACCCTCCAAACTCGTCATCAAGCTCCAGACCCTGGGTCTCGACCCCGCCCTGTGCAACTGGGTCCTGGACTTCCTGACGGGCCGCCCCCAGGTGGTGAGGGTAGGTAACAACATCTCCACCCCGCTGATCCTCAACACTGGGGCCCCACAAGGGTGCGTTCTGAGCCCTCTCCTGTACTCCCTGTTCACCCACGACTGCGTGGCCATGCACGCCTCCAACTCAATCATCAAGTTTGCGGATGACACTACAGTGTTAGGCTTGATTACCAACAACGACGAGACGGCCTACAGGGAGGAGGTGAGGGCCCTCGGAGTGTGGTGTCAGGAAAATAACCTCACACTCAACGTCAACAAAACAAAGGAGATGATTGTGGACTTCAGGAAACAGCAGAGGGAGCACCCCCCTATCCACATCGACGGGTCAGTAGTGGAGAAGGTGGAAAGTTTTAAGTTCCTCGGTGTACACATCACGGACAAACTGAATTGGTCCACCCACACAGACAGCGTCGTGAAGAAGGCGCAGCAGCGCCTCTTCAACCTCAGGAGGCTGAAGAAATTCGGCTTGTCACCAAAAGCACTCACAAACTTCTACAGATGCACAATCGAGAGCATCCTGTCGGGCTGTATCACCGCCTGGTACGGCAACTGCTCTGCCCACAACCGTAAGGCTCTCCAGAGGGTAGTGAGGTCTGCAGAACGCATCACCGGGGGCAAACTACCTGCCCTCCAGGACACCTACACCACCCGATGTCACAGGAAGGCCATAAAGATCATCAAGGACAACAACCACCCAAGCCACTGCCTGTTCACCCCGCTATCATCCAGAAGGCGAGGTCAGTACAGGTGCATCAAAGCAGGGACCGAGAGACTGAAAAACAGCTTCTATCTCAAGGCCATCAGACTGTTAAACAGCCACCACTAACATTTAGCGGCCGCTGCCAACATACTGACTCAACTCCAGCCACTTTAAAAATGGGAATTGATGGAAATTATGTAAAAATGTACCACTAGCCACTTTAAACAATGCCACTTAATATAATGTTTACATACCCTACATTACCCATCTCATATGTATATACTGTACTCTATATCATCTACTGCATCTTGCCATCTTTATGTAATACATGTACCACTAGCCACTTTAAACTATGCCACTTTATGTTTACATACCCTACAGTACTCATCTCATATGTATATACCGTACTCTATACCATCTACTGCATCTTGCCTATGCCGTTCTGTACCACCACTCATTCATATATCTTTATGTACATATTCTTTATCCCTTTACACTTGTGTGTGTATAAGGTAGTAGTTGTGGAATTGTTAGGTTAGATTACTTGTTGGTTATTACTGCATTGTCGGAACTAGAAGCACAAGCATTTCGCTACACTCGCATTAACATCTGCTAACCATGTGTATGTGACTAATAAAATTTGATTTGATTTGATTTGATTTGAAGTAGGCCTAGTGGAGACGTGAACATAAGTCTGATTGAATCTACTCAGCACTTTACTTTGTATTCTTACATTCTGTCCTCTGTGGGTTGACTTCTCCGTTTTCTGGGGGTTTTCAAACATGGGGAATGTCCTGGGAATTGCATGCTATTGTGCTTCATTCAGAGCGAGTGTATCATTTGTATATTGGTTTCTGGTAAACGTACACCTTCACTCCTCTTTCTTTCTTTCTGTCTCTTTCTGTCTCTTTCTCTTTCTCATTCTCTCTGTTCAATCGTGGCTTGTTTGTTCCGTGTCTATCTGGATAATCTTGAGTACAAGCAGGAAAGGCAGGCCCTGAGAAAATGTGTATGTGTGTGTGTGTGGGCTAATGTTACTGGATTGACGGGGTGTTTCTTTACTTCATCGCCTAGGCGCTGGTCAAATTTAGGCCAGGCCACCGGAGCCCCCCTGTACACAAATCCATATCTGATGTACACTCAGCCGTAGCAACTCAGAGGCATTTTCTGATACTGTATTAGTATTTGTGAGATATACAGCAAACCCTCAGAATGGGTGCAGCTTAGTAAGAATAGTTTAATTAAATGAGAATAGGTGATCTTTGTTGACGATGCAGCTGCTGTTGGGTTATGTGTGTGTGTGTGTCATAGATTTAATCATTGTATTAAGTTGTGTCTGTGTGTGTGTCATAGGTGAATTCACTATGTTGGGTTGTGTGTGTATCTTGTGCGTTAAGTCATTTTGCTGGGTTGTTTGTGTGTCTCATCTGTTAAGCTGCTGTGTTGGGTTTTGTGTGTGTGTTCGCAGGTTAATCTGCTGCAATAAATGATGACGTGCTTTGAAAATGAGATCCTATTTAAGTAGTAGAGGGGGAAGCCTGCAACCCAGATGAAGAACCAAACCCCATGCATTTCAAAGGGACATCTCAGCAATTAGCTGTCCCTAAGCATCAGGGCCAGTGTGCCAATTTCCCCAGTCAGTGGGATGGACATGATGCATGGGATAGAGCCAGTGTTAATTGAATTGGATCAATGAGATCTGCCTGGCATGCCAGCATGATTCACTGGATCAGGCAGGTAATGGTTTTGAAAGGTCTGAGAGGGCTGTAAACGACAGAGCTGTGAGCCTGGCTATGCTGTGGGAAGAGGATATATTGATGGATATTACATTTGCTATTAGGATTTTACCCACAGTTTTCAATTTAACACTTCCTTAGAAATGATATGTGACAATCTCAAATAGAGTTAAACTAAAATGTTTTAAAGTGTTGACAAATTAACACCCCAAGATTGTTGGGTGTTGCATATTCCAACTGAAATTAACACTTTATTAGAGCTAATGCTGTTACACTTCCTCAGGATTAGGGAATTAACACCTGTGGTGTTACAGTAACATATTTGGGGGTTTTGTTTTAACACTGTAGAGTGTAAAGCCGTATTGCATATTTATTTCCCAGGGTACCTTTCAAGGGAATTTTAGAGGTTCCTGTACCACCCACGACTGTGTTTGCTAGTGACAGAGGCAAGCCTGTTGCATTTGATGGCTTTCAGTCTTGTAGCCTTCACCAACTAAGGTTACATTATTTATGACAATACAAAACCTTTTGGGGACAATACCATACTTTGACAGCCTAGTTGTACCCTAGCACAGTGGCCTGAAACTCATGGTTTGCAGGCCACGTTGGCAAGTCACATTATGCTGGCTTGCAAAGTGTTATACCATTCTTATAGGATGTCTAACAATTGGAACTTTAAATCACCTGAAATCTGTTGTTAGAATGACTGCCAAGGTAGGGAAGAATGATAAATGAGACTACCTAAACCATCTCAATAATTTGTGAAATAAGTTCAATAACTTACAGATTGGATTCGTTTAGAAACGTCTATGTTATTTAGTGTATTGTTACTTTGTGTAGTATAAGATCAATTATTCAATCAATGTCCACAAGAAACATATATATACATAAAAAATAACTCTTCTAAAAAGCAACCTGCAGCAAAGCATGCTGGGAAATATAATAATGAGGCCTCTCCCATGTCTTTTTCACTCTGAGAGAGTTAATGATAATTAACTCAACACAGTATAGTATTCTACTGTGATTCAAATAACACTTCATTTATTAACCGCAGGTGGCGTCAATATCAATGCCACTGATGTAAGCACCACTAGAATCAACACTCAGGTATAACACTCACAACACTTTTGTGTTTTTTACCTAAAAACTGAGATTTTAACACCCACAAATGTTCTGTGATGGGAGAGAGAGAGGAGAATGACGGAAAGAGGAGAATGGAGGGGGGGGTAAATTAATAATGAGGATTGGGGGAGGTTGAGTGCCAGAGCTGTTGAGACATATAGTACTGTACCTCCTCCTGTGACTGGCACACGGACTGTGTGATCACTGGTGCCGTCTGTCGACGCACTCGGCACGCCAACACTGCTCCTCTCCTCCGAAATCTGGGGAAATGTCCACTTCCACCCTGTCTGCCTAATCATGCAACACACACCCCCCTCGCCCGGGTCTGAATGTATTATTGTTGGTGTAACACTCATCCATTTGTCACAGTGCGTTCCACAGCCTGTGTCTTCTCCTCTCCTCATCTGCCTCACCAAGGCTTCAGGTTTAGGGTTCTTTCTCCCCTCTTTTCAATCCTTGTCTCAACACTACACCTTTCCTATCTCTCCAACGGTCTCACCAGTTTCTCTCTTTCTCCTCCTGTCCCCACTTCCCTTATGCAATGTGCCTGAAAATAAAAAAGAAGCCTTCACTGTGCCATTTGTTTCCTCTTCACTGTTCTTTTATGCATCTGTTATCCTCAGCCTGCTCTGCTGAAGGAAAGGAAAGCAGTGCTGAAGGACGATAGAGCCGAGCTGTGGTGGTAGTGCTGCGGCTAGTCCCTCATGTTGCTAGGCAGTCTGACAGAGAGAGCGAGAGAAAGGAAAAGAGAATAAACCCTCCACTCAGGGTTTCTGAGGATGGCTGCAGTAGAACATGATTCTGAATCTCGAGGAAAAAGCTCTCGTCCCTATTTTTCTTTCTCTCTCTCCCTCTCTCTGTCCAGCTGCTCTCCTCTCGGCTGGGCTCCGTTGTTCTGTAGCGGGAGGAGAAGTAAGCAGCTGTAGCGTGGAAGCAGAGGCAGAGGCAGGCTGACAGGCACCGCTACACTGACTGAGCTCTCAAACGTCACTGCATACTTAGCAGAGGGGGTCACACGTGATCCACGTGACCCGTTTTAGATTCACTCCGTTCCTCTACCCCTCCTCCCCTCAAGGGATTTAATTCTGCGTGGGCTTGATGGATGGACACATATTTTTTTCCTCACACACACACACACCTTACAAATTGACAAGTTTATGAAACCCCCGTGTCTGATTCTTCATGAACAGTAACTCTGTGGTTCAGTAAAGTAACATAATAGCCGATGAGAGCTATGTGATGCAGATGGGATGAACACTGTAAATATTGTAAGGTATCTCAGCGGCACGGGTGAGGGACTACATAATTAATAGGATCTGGTTGACAGAACTGCTTTTGAGGCCAGGGAGAGAGTATATGTCAGTAGAAAGTAACGCTTAGTCTGTGATTGATTCACCCACAGCTGCCAGGTTACAGGCAGTGCCTCGGCACATTTATATCATGTGGCATTTATTAGATAGGTGACTTCCTGGACTCGTCTGGCCTGGCTGAACAAGGGAACAGCTAGCGTATCAAAATTAAAATTGTCATCATTAATTGTCAGCGTGGGCAGGAATACTCTCACACAGGTTCTCTCTCTCGCTCACTTTATTTATCGCTTGTGTCTTTCACATAAACCCTCACATATTGTAGATTAGAAGACATGCCAAGTCTGCAGAGGCTATGGACACACACCAGCCTGCTGAGCATTCACATGCTGGTCATTTATTTGATTGATTGATTGATATTATTTGTTCATAAAAAAAACATATGAAGCTGCCTCAGTTACAATCAACATTAGCCTACATATTTAAATGTGCATGATGCAGTATCTACAATTAGCAAGAGTTCTACAGTTAATGTAGATTGAAAAATGTTTTCATGTAGTTGAATTCTGAACTTCTGCACTTCTGAGGGATTGTATGAAGAACCATAGATACAATAGCTTTTAGTAGTATTAACTTCTTTTTTTAGTGTTATCTGCCTGTGGAGCTCAGTTTAAGCCTTGTGCCTTGCTGTGTAGTAGCAGCGATATAGTGTTTAGTAACAGAAGGTTAAAGGAGGTGTGCTTTGGCTCAGTACAGACAATAAGGCCGCACACTGTCAATAAAAAAAATGTAGTGCCAGCCAGGGACCAAATGTTATAGCTAGTTCAAACATATCACAATATAGCTAGTTCACAAATAGACATCTGTTTTTTAAAGATTTTTTTCAGTCACAGCCATTCCTTTTCTGCGCAAAGCAATAAGTTCAAATACAAATAGCCCACACATTAGCATAGCAATCTGAAGCACCTTACCATTTGAATCATGTCTAATTTCTATGCTTTCTGTCATAGCCCATTCTCCATATTTGTGAAGGCTGAAAAGAACTGTCCAGTGACACAGCAAATAATAATTTTTTTCTAGCTACCTATTTTTATTATACAGTACATTGACATTTTGCCCAATTTTATTTTACAATTGTCGTCTTTGTTTTAATTCTCTTCTTTCATCTCCATGCTGGGCTTTTAGGAGGTGCAGTTGCAGATGAACTCTGAGTTATCCCCTGAATGCAGAAGCAATATCCTGTAGCAAAGCCTCAAGTATGGTGATGTCTCAGAGTCTCTATGTCCTCAGATTTATGCCTTAATGTAGATTCTTAACCAGAGACCCTACTTGAGCATTGCCACGCAAGAGAAAATGTTTAAACATTCTCTTGCAAAGTGAAAATGTAAATTGTATTAATTTAGCCTAATCAATAAACCAATGTTTGTTTTGTGAAGTAATACAGTGACTCTAGAGGGATAAAGTCTATAACAGGTCATTTTGTCTTGTAATGTGTACACTGGGAGTCGGGAAGCAAGTACAGGGAGTGAATAATTTAATAAAGAAATAGAACATGGTACAAAACAAGAAACACGAAAAGCGTACAGACATGAAACCCAAACAGAGTCAGTAACGCCTGGGGAAGAAACCAAAGGGAGTGACAGATATATGAAAGGTAATCAAGAAGGTGATGAAATCCAGGTGAGTCTGATGATGCGTTGGTGCGTGTAACGATGGTGACAGGTGTGCGTTATAATGGGCAACCTGGTGACCTAGAGCGCCGGAGGGGGAGTATACGTGACAGTAGCCCCTCCTCGACACGCATCTACAGCCAAAGGACACCGACCAAAGGGACGATCCCAGGGACCAGGAGCAGACTGGTCACCTCTGCTGAGGCGCGGGAACCTGTCATGCCGGATGAGGCGCGGGAGCCTGAGGAGCCTATCGAGTCTTGTGAACCTGGCGAGCCAGCTGAGGCGTCCTCGGTTGTTCCGGCAGCGGCATCCGGACCCAACGTCACCTACCAACACAAAAAACACTCCCTGATGCTCCGCTTTGGTGAGGCATTACTCTGTAATGTGTGCGCAGAGAGTTGGGAAGCAAGTACAGGGAGTGAAAAACTGAATAAACAAACAAACATAGAACAAAACACAAAGGTAGTGTACAGACAGGAACGGAAACAATAACGCCTAGGGAAAGAACCAAAAGGAGTGACCGATATAGGGAAGGTAATCAGGAAAGTGATGGAGTCCAGGTGAGTGTCATGAGGCACAGGTGCGCATAAATGGTGGCAGGTGTGCGTAATGATTAGACAACTGGTGACAACGAGCGCCAGAGAGGAGGAGCAGGAGTAGACGTGACAATTGTTTGTGTTTCTGTGGTTTCTATGTAAATTCTTAGAAAATATCCACATTTGAGTGTATTATTTAACAGAAACACCTTTTAAGCATAATCATACACTAATTGCCTGGAGTTTCCAGGTGTGTACCTGTACCTGGGTTCGTTGGTGAAAATGAATTGATGTATGTTATCGTAGCAATTGCACAAAAATGTATAAGTCTGGCTTCAGAAGCTATCAAACTGCTACTTTTGTCTGGATTTTGATTTCAAATACCCTACCGTTCAAATGTTTGGGGTCACTTAGAAATGTCACAATTTCTGTCCATTAAAATAACATCAAATTGATCAGAAAGACAGTGTCAATGTTGTAAATGACTATTGCAGCTGGAAATTGTCTATTTTTTTATGGAATATATACAGTTGAAGTTGGAAGTTTTCATACACCTTAGCCAAATACATTTAAACTCAGTTTTTCACAATTCCTGACATTTAATCCTTGTAAAAATTCCCTGTCTTAGGTCATTTAGGATCACCCCTTTATTTTAAGAATGTGAAATGTCAGAATAATAGTAGAGAGAATGATTTATTTCTGCTTTTATTTCTTCCATCACATTCCCAGTGGGTCAGAAGTTTACATAAACAATTTAAAGGCAATGCTAATTGAGTGTAACTTGGGTCAAATGTTTCGGGAAGCCTTCCACAAGCTTCCCACAATAATTTGGGTGAATTTTGGCCCATTTCTCCTGACAGAGCTGGTGTAACTGCATCAGGTTTGTAGGCCTCCTTGCTGGCAATCGCTTTCAGTTCTGCCCACACATTTTCTATGGGATTGAGGTCAGGGCTTTGTGATGGCCACTCCAATACCTTGACTTTGTTGTCCTTAAGCCATTTTGCCACAGCTTTGGAAGTATGCTTGGGGTCATTGTCCATTTGGAAGACCCATTTGCGACCAAGCTTTAACTTCCTGACTGATGTCTTGAGATGTTGCTTCAATATATATATCCACATAATTTTCCACCCTCATGATGCCATCTATTTTGTGAAGTGCACCAGTACCTCCTGCAGCAAAGCACCCCCACAACATGATGCTGCCACCCCCATGCTTCACGGTTGGGATGGTGGTCTTCGGGCTTGCAAGCCTATCCCCTTTTTCCTCCAAACATAACAATGGTCATTATGGCCAAACAGTTCTATTTTGTTTCATCAGACCAGAGGACATTTCTCCAAAAGTACAATCTTTGTCCCCATGTGCGGTTGCAAACCGTAGTCTGGCTTATTTATTTTTGGAGCAGTGGCTTCTTCCTTGCTGAGCGGCCTTTCAGGTTATGTTGATATAGGACTCATTTTACTGTGGATATAGATAATTTTGTACCTGTTTCCTCCGGGATCTTCACAAGGTCCTTTGCTGTTGTTCTGGGATTAAGTTGCACTTTTCGCACCAAAGTACGTTCAACTCTAGGAGACAGAACGCGTCTCCTTCCTGAACGGTATGACGGCTGCATGGTCCCATGGTGATTATACTTGCATACTATTGTTTTTACAGATGAACGTGGCACCGTCAGGCATTTGGAAATTGCTTCCAAAGATGAACCAGACTTGTGGAGGTCCAATTTTTTTTTCTGTGGTCTTGGCTGATTTCTTTTAATTTCCCCATGATGTCAAGCAAAGAGGCACTGGGTTTGAATGTAGGCCTTGAAATACATCCACAGGTACACCTGCAATTTCCTCAAATGATGTCAATTAGCCTATCAGAAGCTTCTAAAGCCATGACATCATTTTCTGGATATTTCCAAGCTGTTTAAAGGCACAGTCAACTTAGTGTATGTAAAATTCTGGCCCACTGGAATTGTGATACAGTGAATTGAAAGTGAAATAATATTTTTGTAAACAATTGTTGGAAAAATTACTTCTGTCATGCACAAAGTAGATGTCCTAACCAACTTGCCAAAACTATAGTTTCTTAAACTCTCTGGGATACGCGGGACGCTAGCGTCCCACCGGCCAACACCCAGTGAAAATGCAGAGCGCCAAATTCAAATAAATCACAATAAAAATGTAACTTTCATGAAATCACACATGCAATACACCAAATTAAAGCTACACTTGTTGTGAATCCAGCCAACATGTCAGATTTAAAAAAGGCTTTACGGCGAAAGCAAACGATGCTATTATCTGAGGACAGCACCCCAGTAAACAAACACATACAATCCTATTTCAACCCTCCAGGCGCGACACAAAACGCAGAAATAAAGATATAATTGATGCCTTTGACAAGCTTCATCTGTTGGCACTCCAATATGTCCCATAAACATCACAAATGGTCCTTTTGTTCGATTAATTCCGTCGATATATATCCAAAATGTCCATTTATTTGGCGCGTTTGATCCAGAAAAACATTGGTTCCAGCTTGCGCAATGTGACTACAAAATATGTCATAAGTTACCTGTAAGCTTTGTCCAAACATTTCAAACCACTTTTGTAATACAACTTTAGGTATTTTTTTACGTATAAAAATTTAAGACGGGATGATCTGTGTTCAATACCGGAGGAAAACAAAGTGTAGCTAGCTTTCAGGTCCCGCGCCTCTAACAAAGAGTACACTTCCATCGAGACCTATTCTGAACAGTGGTACTTCTTCATTTCTCAAAGGAAAAACCTCAACCAATTTCTAAAGACTGCTGACATCCAGTGGAAGCGATAGAAACTGCAAGAAGGTCCCTTAGAAATCTGGATTCTCAATGAAAACACATTGAAAAGAGTGACCTCAAAAAATTTATCTGAATGGTTTGTCCTCGTTGCCAAATAAGTTCTGTTATACTCACAGACATGATTCAAACAGTTTTAGAAACTTCAGAGTGTTTTCTATCCAAATCTACTAATAAAATGCATATCTTAGCTTCTGGGCTTGAGTAGCAGGCAGTACTTTGGACACTCTTTTCATCCGGACGTGAAAATACTGCCACCTATCCCAGAGCAGTTAACAAGAAATTTGTGGAGTGGTTGAAAAACGAGTTTTAATGACTCCATCCTAAGTGTATGTAAACTTCTGACTTCAACTGTACATAGGCGTACAGAGGTCCATTATCAGCAACCATCACTCCTGTGTTCCAATGGCACGTTGTGTTAGCTAATCCAAGTTTATAATTTTAAAAGGCTAATTGATCATTAGAAAACCCTTTTGCAATTATGTTAGCACAGCTGAAAACTGTTCTGATTTAAAGAAGCAATAAAACTGGCCTTCTTTAGACTAAATGAGTATCTGGAGCATCAGCATTTGTGGGTTCGATTACAGGCTCAAAATGACTAGAAACAAAGAACTTTCTTCTGAGAAATGAAGGCTATTCCATGCGAGAAATTGCCAAGAAACTGAAGATCTCATACAACGCTGTGTACTACTCCCTTCACAGAACTGTGCCTACTATTTGATCTAGTTTTGTTGGTGGAGTTTAACCTCTTGACGCTAGGGTCACAACAGTGAAATGCTGACTTACAAGCCCTTAACCAACAATGCAGTTAAGATTTTTTTTACAGATAGAAATATAACAAATAATTAAGGAGCAACATTAAAATAACAGTAGCGAGGCTATATACAGGGGGTTCCAGTACAGAGTCAATGTGCGGGAGCACCGGCTGGCCGAGGTAATTGAGGTAATATGCACAGTTGAAGTCGGAAGTTTACATACACCTTAGCCAAATACATTTAATAACCTGTTGGGGATGAGGGCGCTGTTGTGGCTATTTATGCTAATCGTGTAATTTTTTGAAACGGCTTCCCACAAAGTTCTTGATCGTACAATATGCATATTATTATTATTATTGGATAGAAAACAGTCTATAGTTTCTATAGGAGTTGAAATTTTGTCTCTAAGTGGAACAGAGCCCATTCTACAGCAATTTCCCTGACATGGAGTCAGATTCCAGAAATTTTGGCCACTGTTCTGGAGTCAGTTAAAAGGGCACTGTTATTGCTATGACTATACGGACACTGCTTACGTCTTCCCCTGGATGTCTTTACGTGATGACGATTTGAATCGGGTCGATTGCGCGTTCACAGGCACTATAAATTAAAAATCCCTGAGGCTAGTCATTCTTTTGGAGCTGCGTCATGCGCATAGAGGGCACCGACCCGCACCTGTTCCAAGCATTAGTGGAGGGAGTAATATTACTCGGGTCATGTTTCTACTCGTTATGGGAGTTAAAAACATCATAAGGTAGTTAATTTAAAGCGTTTTATAGCAATTTATATCCGTTTAGTGCGATTTTGGGACATTTATTTCTGAAACGCTGTGAATTGCTGGGCACGCTTCCAGTTCATCCCGAACGCAGTTGGCATTTCCACATGGCAAGAGGACAGCTTTCCACCAAAAGACGATTGGACCCAAGAAAGGATCCTTTGCCCAAGATACCGATGGAAGAACAGCTCAAAGTAGGACATTTTTATTATGATAAATCGTGTTTCTGTCGAGAAGTGTTAGTGGCTTCGGACGCCATGTTTTTTGACGTAGCTTCGCTTGGCGCAAGCTGTATTGAAAAGTAAGGATAATTTAAAAAATGTAATTCCGCGATTGTATTAAGAATTAAATTGTCTATCAATCCCTGTCCACCCTATATTTTTTAGTCACGTTTATGAGTATTTATGTATAAGAGTAGATCACTGTCTAAGTGGCGCACAGACTTTTTCTGACCAGCTGAGCTACATTTCACATTGTCTAACCATGATTTTGGTGGCTAAATATAAACATTTTCGATCAAACTCTATATGGATTGTGTAATATGATGTTACAGGAGTGTCATCTGAAGAATTCTGAGAAGGTTAGTGAAAAAATTAATATATTTTGGCGATGTTTACTTTTATCGCTCACTTTGGCTAGAATCAATGCTGGGCTGCTATGTGCTATGTGCTATGCTAATATAACGATTTATTGTGTTTTCGCTGTAAGACACTTAGAAAATCTGAAATATTGTCTGTATTCACAGGATCTGTGTCTTTCGATTCGTGTATGCTGTGTATTTTTACGAAATGTTTGATGATTAGTAAGTAGGTAAACACGTTGCTCTAAGTAGTTTTTCTATTCCATTTGTGACGGTGGGTGCAATTGTAACCTATGCCATCTACCTGAAATATGCACTTTTTTCTAACAAAACCTATCCCATACCATAAATATGTTATCAGACTGTCATCTGATTAGTTTTTTTCTTGGTTAGGGGCTATAAATATCTTAGTTTAGCCGAATTGGTGATAGCTACTGGTGTTGGTGGACAAATAAAAGATGGTGGATTATGCTAATGTGTTTTTAGGTAATAGATGTACATCTTTACATATTGTGTCTTCCCTGTAAAACATTTTAAAAATCGGACATGTTGACTGGATTCACAAGATCTGTGTCTTTCATTAGCTGTATTGGACTTTAATGTGTGAAAGTTAAATATTTAAAAAAAATATTGTTTTTGAATTTCGCGGCACTGGTTTTTCAGTGGGGGTGGGGGGGGAGTGCCGCTAGCGCCACTCTCATCCTAGACAGGTTAAACTCAGTTTTTCACAATTCCTGACATTTAATCCTTATTCCCTGTCTTAGGTACTATAGGATTGTAACGGCTTTCGTTGGTGGAAGGAGAGGAGGACCAAAATGTAGCGTGGTACGTATCCATAATAACTTTTAATGAGAATGAATACAAAATACAAAAAGAACAAGAGAATCAAAATGAAAACCGAAACAGTCCCGAATGGAGAAAACACTAAAATGGAAAACAACTACCCAAACCATAGTGGGAAAACAGGCTACCTAAGTATGATTCTCAATCAGAGACAACGATCGACACCTGCCTCTGACTGAGAACCATACTAGGCCAAACATATTGAAATATAACACACAGAACAAAACATAGAAAAAACAACATAGAATGCCCACCCCAACTCACGCCCTGACCAAACTAAAATAAAGACATAAAAAAGGAACTAAGGTCAGAACGTGACAAGGATGTACATATCAATAGCAAGTGTGGAAAAACATATTGGATCAGTATTTGTAGCCAGCTGCTGTCAATTCTATAGACTACATTATTTTATTCCCCTCTTCTACCTTCCTCCCAGTCTCTGTCACATCAACAGAAGAGATGAAAGAAGACGGATAGACTTTATTTTGCAAATAGAAACACTTGCAGATGCAGGACAGAGCACAGCGCAGCACCCCATCTCGTAGTGTTAGCAGGCTGATACAATAACACGCCCACAACACTATTGTATGGTGGCATCAATGTGACAAATCCTTATCTACCTTTTCTCAGTTTTTTTTATATATCCTGGAGGTAGTGTATGATATGATTAAATGAATGGTCTTTTTTATTATAGACTTTTCCCTAGTCATAATGTAGAATCCATATTTTCTTATTTCAAATCAAAAAAATCCCTAAATATCTGTCAGCGCTGGGATTTATGTTTTCTTTACGTGCTTTTTCTTCTTTCTTGCTCAACCATTTCTCCACTTCCTTTTAGAGGAATCGTAGACTCAAGTTTCCTGTTACCGCAGTCCCCATCACTCATTATATGTTTCTGAAAAACAGTATCTTGGGAAAGATACACAATGTGTTAGAAGATACACTTGCAATGGCCTCACAGGTTATATTTTCAGTTTCTCAGTTTCACCATTATATCGCACTCTACAACCCAGTCGATCTCTTTCCCATTTATTTGTGAGATGATGAATGAAATCCATTTGATTGGTAATTGACTTGAGAAGGGGGGGGGGGGGGGGTAGATAACAGAGCTGTGTTCTGGGTGTCTGACTAACGGAGCCCTCTCCTTAGGTGTGGTTGTTGTGTGATGGGTAGAACGCAGAGGTCAGCTATCACTTTGAAACATGCTGGTCCTTATCTCTGTCATGGACCTTAATAGAGTAATGAATCAACATAAAACCTGCTTAGGCCTCTCCTGAACAGACCGCTGCTACTCTGTGAAATCTATACTGTTATAGTACCAGCACACTTACTGCGTTAGTAAGCATTTTACTTTCCTCTCTATTGTCTGGGTGGGCTTGGGCGTTTTGTGTCTTTGGGTTGTGTCTGGCTGGAGTAGGATAGATAGACGTGGTCTTACCCAACATTTATGAAACGGACCCAACTAAGACAGTCGGTGCTGGGCAGGCGGGCACTTTTGTGCCTTGAGAGAAAAATACTTTATTTAAATGTCCTCTCAGAAGGCAAGAGAAACTACGGTAAACACATAAAACAAAGTTCATGGCTACTTAGTTTTGATCAGTGCTAATTCATAAATTGTCATGAGTCAATAATAATGATAATCAAAGAGTTGTTGTTGTGTCATAAGGATGGAGATATGCTAAGAGCATTGATAGCATGCAGAAAACTCACCAAATAGGTCTCTAAGGTACCCGCGAATGACAAATTTAAATTTAATGACAAATTTAAGAATTAGTCGATGTATTCAAGTGGCAGACAGCTAGAGCCTGCATTATGCTGGGCTTATTGGGTTTTTAAAGCTTCCAATAGAAGCTATTTGGCCTTCACTGGTTAGAATGATAATTTTTGATAACGTGAAAATATACAATGGCCTGCTATTTTAATCTTAACAGTTTTGCTTCTTCATTCGTCTTTTTTTTCAATGTTAACTCTTTCTTTTTCCAATGATATTCCTTCTTTTTTTGCCCTGGGGAGCAAAATATCTCATTGTCTATTCAGTACTGTACCTGTACTTTTCCACACTAAATTGCCTTGTCAATATTGTACAAATTCAACACAAGTGTTTTGACATTGTTCGAAGTGATAATGAATATGCATGACAACACAAATCAGTCTTACACCAAACAGAAATGGTTAATTCATAGGAAAACATTTACATACGCCCTGAAATGGTTCTAAACATGCCATACTTTAGAGGTCCTCACTTGCGATATAATTATGCTGACTGGAGTGTGTGTCTCCACATGCAGCTCCGTATTTCATGTTCAGAAATTATCCAAGCTTTACATATCCATCCATCCCATTCAATCTGCATGAATTGGTGACTGAGCCCTTTACAGTACCGTAGCTAGCTAGGCTTGTGTCTAAAAGTAGATATTGGTTCAAATAGCCCTTGTTAAATACTAGCCTTCAAAGAGAATACATTAATCAATTTCCAATGGCTTTGAAATTCAGGTTCTCTGTGTGAATTCTGCGGGAGCGAGACCATGGACTGATTTTTTCAATATTAAAGGGATCCCCTGGCTGTTCCATGTATCTGGTTCTCGTCTCTGGAAGGTAAAACGGTTGTACTGTAGTGAGCAAACACACAGCACAGTCTCCTGATCCCTTCTCAGGTTATCAGCATCCACTACTGAGCTAGCGGGCTAGTGTTTCACAGGATCCCATCTGGACACTGTTTTTGTTATGAAAAAGAAACTCACTAACACACTGGCATTTTTGTATTCTTCACAAATATTTTTTTTTTAAAGGATCTTAAACCCAACATTTTGGTCAATAGACCATAATGGTTTACATAGAGGTGATCCTGCTCTCCTCAAAGGAAAAAACATACAGGTGCACCCAATTACCACCCAAGTGTCTTAGAGATGTAGCACCTGTCTGGCCTGTTTTAGTCTCCCAACACTGAAATCCAATAGAGACAGCTACTGTAGGTTAACATGTTTTTATTGATATGGTCAAGCTCAAATGAACAGATAAAATCAGATGCGTTTCGGCATTGACCGTCATCAGGGAGTGAAAAGGGACAGAGACCTGGTTCCTAGACCTGAACAGAGCTGCAGATTAGTATGTTTTGGATATGCATTTTACCTGACAGAATTATAGTGTCAGCAATATCTGATCCTCTCAGATCTACCAGGATTGTCTAGGAGTAACGGACTAAGAGGATAACTTCCAACAGCGACAGGCCAAACTACTCTATATGACCCCAAAATGGAGCATCTAATACTACTAAAAAAGACTGAGGGTATTACAGTTCCTTTTCCAGTTTAGAGTCAGCATGAAAAATACAGCACGGTATGTGTAACACTACAGTGATATTTAAATGTCTCCCAGTCTTTTGGCTGCCGTGGCTGTGTGTGAGAAGGGTTACAGTACGATTCCCTTCACATGACGCTGCTTATGGCTGTGGCACTTAGGTATTATCAGACTTTGCATGCCTCTGAGAGATTAACATAATGGTTCCCATTTGATTGTTTTGCTTCATTGTCTGATGAGAGAGCGAGAGAGCGAGACAGAGAGAGAGAGAGACTTACGGCTTGGCATGCCGAAGCATTGGCTACCCTCCGTGGAACAGACGTCTAAATCCTTTTACACGCAAACCTCCCTGCCTATCTCCCCACCAGGGAGGCTTTGCATTCGAAATGTACCATTAGTTATTCCCGTTTGCTTTGAATGAAACATTTTCAGCTGCCTCACTCTTACAACATACCATCAGACCTCTGAGCAAAATGTTGTTGAAAAAAGGTGGCGCCCCTTACGTTTCCTCTCATCTCCTCTTGATGTTTATTCATTTTCTCCTCACTCTCCTCCACTCCTGAGATGAGATGCACGAGAGAGATGACATGCTAGCATCTTTCACCACCTCTGAGTTGAGGTTCAGGTTCTTTCCTGGTCATGTTTTATTGCGTCAGCCGAGTGTTTGTCTGGCACATAAACACGCTCTGTGAACGGCAGTCAGAGTTGAGGAAGTCGAAGCTGCAAAAGGGCACTTTATTTAATCACCAGGGCCAGTGGCGCGCTGTAGAGCCAGCTGTCTGGCAGGGCCAGGGATCTGGGCTGCAGGGCACAGGCAGTAAGCTGCTTGTACTAGCCTGCTTCCGGCACTGACCCCTGCAGTCCCACTCGCTGGGTGTAATCTACAAATACATTAATACAGGCAGAGCAGCCCCGCAACAAGGCTGCTAGGAAGGCTTTTCATCTCGCTAAGTGTTCCACTGGCAAATGGACCGCTTTTCCCCCCTCCCCTGTTAAGGATTACATTTAACTCACCATGTTAAAGAGGCTGAAACGGAATGCATTTTTGCCTTGAATTTGAGGTTTATTGATTTAGCAATTACCTTTCCCTGCATCAACTCAAATCCACAGGGATTAGAGTAAATAATAGTGTTGCCAAGGTGATTAACTAGTGAAGATAACAAGGCCTAGATCTGATCAACAACACCACTCATTCCTCTCAACATTATATCATCATCATCTTCATCACCATCATAAGTATCATTTACAATGAAGATTCTACATAATCACCACCATAACCATCATCATCATTACTGTATCTGTGCAATGCAATGTATTACATGTAGAGTGTAACTGTGTATAAAGAAGACACTCAATACAGTCACAAAACTGTTGCATTCAAAACCCCCTTACAAGAGAAATTCCACAGAGAGTAGGATACTTGAAGGCTGAAAGGATATGGTACATTATGACGATGGAAGCTCTTTTTCATACTGGCAAAATGTCACACTGAATGTTTTCTACACATCGTGCTGCATGTACTGTAAATGTAGTGTGACCCTCCATGAAAAGTACACATATTTCCCCTTTTCAATTCACTGTTGGAACCGCTCAACAGTCCTTTATATTTCTCCCTTTCATTTCTCCCCACGGGTTTGACTCGATGACGCGTGCACACATTTTATTCAAGAGAATGACTCACAGATTTGTATATGGCCTCTTATCGAAACACAAAGAAAGAAATGGAGATGTTCAAGTGAAAAAGCCAGAGATGAGTTTATATTCGGTTTGTTATCAATATGACAGACTCAACTAGCACCTACAGTCACATCCTGATCTGTTTCACCTGTCTTTGTGTTTTTCTCAACTACCCTCCAGGTGTTGCCCTTTTCTCAACTACCCTCCAGGTGTTGCCCATCTGCCTCATTATCCCCTGTGTATTTCCCCCTGTGTTCTCTGTTTGTCTGTTTCCAGTTCGTCTTGTTGCCAGTTCGTCTTTCCCACACTTTTCCAGGTTTTGACCATTCTGTGTGCACTGACCCTGAGCCTGCCTGCCATTCTGTACCTTGTGACACTGCCCTGAATTACTGACCTTTGCCTGCCCTGATCCTGCCTGCCGTTCTGTACCTTTCGGACTCTGCTCTGGATTACTGACCTCTGCCTGCCCTTGACCTGTCATTTGCCTGCATCCTGTTTTTATAATAAACTTTTGCTACCTTGAATTGTCTGCATCTGGGTCTTATCCTGAGGTCTGATAGTATGAACTGGCCATGACTGACCCATCAGACACAGACAAGCTCCGCATTGGGAGACACGAGGAGTTACTTCGAGGTCTTCTGGATGGATTCCAGACCATGGTAGAATGACATGACTGTGCCTTGAATACATTGCTTGAGCAATTCCACAAATGATCTGAGGTAGCCGGCCACGACAGTTGCCTCCCAGCCCCCCAGTAACACCGCTGTCAGTAGTGCGTCTCTCCAGGACTCCCCGGCTTTCCGAGAACCCTGCTTACCTCCTGCGGAATGCTTCGCTGAAGGGTCAGGAACCTGTTGGGCATTTCTCTCCCTGTGATCCCTCATCTTCGAGCTGCAACCCTCATCCTTCCCCTCGGACTGCTCGAAGATAGCGTATCTCATAACGCTAATGTTCAGGAGGGCTTTCGCCTGGGCTACGGCGGTGTGGGAACAACAATCTGCCATGTGTTTTAGCCTTGAGGAGTTCGTGGCTGTGGTGAAAAAGGTTTTCGATTCTCCATTGGCTGGGAGAGAGGCTGCCCAGAAGTTACTGCAGCTTCGCCAAGACTCCCGCAGTGTGACGGACTATGCGGTTGATTTCGGCACGTTGGCTGCCCGAGAGTGCCTGGAACCCGGAATCCCTATTCGACACATTCCTTCATGGATTATCGGAGGAGGTTAAGGATGAGCTCGTTGCCGGGAGCTGCCTATGGATGTCGATTCGCTCATCGCCTTGACCATCCGGATCGATGGGCGGCTACGGGAGCGTAGAGGGAGAAGAGGTCTGATTCCAGTCCCAATCGCTCGCCCAAGGATCTCAACTTGCCCCCTAGGAACTCCAGAAGTTCCCGGCAACTACAACCCAGAGAGGATCCGAGCTTACTCAAGAGGATCCGAGGTCTGCCGACTCGCCTTTTTCGGAGCCAATGCAACTCGGCAGAGCTAGGCTGTCTCCAGCCGAATGCTTACGCAGACTTAACACCAAGAGTTGTCTGTATTGCAGAACCAGAGCCAGTCATGATGTGTCTACCTGTCTTTTAAAGAGACCAGGCTCATCAGTAGGTACGAGTACTCTTGTGGGCCATACGGATGGTTTTTCTTCTCCCCTTACTCGCACCCCTCTCCATGCCATCCTGCTGTGAGGCGACCCGTCTGAATCGGGTTCTCATTGACTCTGGGGCCGACCAGAGTTTCATGGATGCCACCCTGGTGTCTGAGCTGGGCATCCGCACTCAGCCCCTCTCCAGTCCCCTGGACGTTAGAGCACTAGATGGGCGCTCTATAGGCAGGGTCACCCACAATACTACTACTATCCACCTGTGTTTGTCCGGGAACCACATGGAGTCTATACAGTTTATGCTCTTCAAGCCTCCTCATATTCTTGGTTTTCTTGGCTCCAGTGCCACAATCCTCTTATCAACTGGACTGCTGGTACTATTGTGGGCTGGAGCCACGCCCATTGCCTGAAGTCAGCGCAGCCTGCCCCGTGACGTCTTCCTGTGGGATCGGAAGAAGCCTCGGACCTCTCCTCCGTTTCCACGGAGTACCAGGATCTCCGGGAGATTTTCAGCAAGGCCCGGGCCACCTCGCTTCCTCCGCATCGACCCTATGACTGCGGGATCAACCTTCTCCCGGGCACTACACCACACCGGGGACGGCTGTATTCCCTGTCAGGTCCGGAGACCAAGGCTAATTAGATGTTAAGTACCAATGCATATTTTCAACTGGTTGGATTACTGAAATATGGTTCCGTTTCCCACCTTTTGATGTTACCAGACTCTCTATGTTATAAAGGCTTTACAAGAGTCAACTCTATAAAGTAGAGAGAGAGAAAAGGGGAAAGGTATTTATGGGGGTCATAAACCTCCCCCAACAGGCCAACATCATGGCAACACCCTACAGGGAGGAGGTGAGGGCCCTGGCTGATCAGGAGACTGCAAAGGGAGCACACCCCCATCCACATTGATGGGGCCATAGTGGAGAGGGAGAAAAGCTTCAAGTTCCTTGCTGTGCAAAGCACTGACAACCTGAAATGGTCCACCAACACAGACAGTGTGGTGAAAACGGCCTATTCAACCTCAGGAGGCTGAAGATATTCGGCTTGGCCCCTAAGACCCTCACAAACTTCTACAGATACACAATTGAGAGCATCATGTTGGGCTGTATCACCGTCTGGTACAGCAACTACACAGTCCGTAACCGCAGGGCTCTCCAGCGGGGGCTGTGGTCTGCCCAACTTATCCTCCAGAACATCTACAGCACCCCCTGTCACAGGAATCAAGAAGATCATCAAAGACCTCAGCCACCAGAGCCTCGACCTGTTCACCCAGATACCATCTAGAAGGCAAAGACAGTACAAGTGCATAAAAACTGGGACAGAGAGACTGAAAAACAGCTTCTACACTATATATAAAAAAGTATGTGAATACTCCTTCAAATTAGGGGATTCCGCTATTTCAGCCACACCCGTTGCTGATCGGTGTATAGAATTGAGCACACATCCATGCAATCTCCATAGACAAACATTGTCAGTAGAATGTTCTTAGTGAAGAGCTCAGTGACTTTAACGTGGCACCGTGATAGGATGCCACCTTTTCAACAAGTCAGTTCATCAAATTTCTGCCCTGCAAGAGCTGCCCCAGTCAACTGTAAGTGCTGTTATTGTGAAGTGGAAATATCTAGGAGCAACAACAGCTCAGCCATGAAGTGATAGGTCACACAAGCTCACAGAACGGGACCGCAGAGTGCTGAAGTGCGTACACTCACTACCGAGTTCCAAACTGCCTCTGGAAGCAACATCAGCACAATAACTGTTTGTCAGGAGCTTCATGAAATAGGTTAGCAGCCGCACACAAGCTTAAGCCGCACCATAGCCGAGCAGCCGCACACAAGCTTAAGATCATAATGTGCCATGCCAAGCGCGGCTGGGGTGGTGTAAATCTCGCCGCCATTGGACTCTGGAGCAGTGGAAACGCTTTCTCTGGAGTGATGAAAAACACTTCACCATCTGGCAGTCCGATGGACTGATCTGCTTTTGGTGGATGCCAGGAGAACACTACTTAACCAAATGCATAGTTCCAACTGTAAAGTTTGGTGGAGGAGGAATAATGGTTTGGGGCTGTTTTTTATGGTTCGGTCTAGGCTCCTTAGTTCCAGTGAAGTCTTAACGCTACAGCATACAATGACATTCTAGACAATTCTGTGGCAAGTGTTTGATCTCAACCCCATCGAACACCTTTGGGATGAATTGGAATGTCGACTGCAAGCCTGGCCTAATTGCCCAACATCAGTGCCCGACCTCGCTAATACTCTTGTGGCTGAATGGAAGCAAGTCCCCACAGCAATGTTCCAACATCTAGTGGAAAGCCTTCCCAGAAGTGTGGAGGCTGTTATAGGAGCAAAGGGGGACCAACTCCATATTAATTTCCATGATTTTGGAATGAGATGTTCGACGAGCAGGTGTCTACATAATTTTGGTCATGTAGTGTATACATTGAGTGTACAAAACATAGGAATACCTGCCCTTTCGGGTGAAAGCTTTGATGCCACTTGTTAAATCCACTTCAATCAGTGTAGAGGAAGGTGAGGAGACATGCCTTCAGACAATTGAGACATGGATTGTGTAATTGCAATTCAGAGGGTGAATGGGCAAGACAAAATACTTAAGTGTCTTTGAATGGTAGTAGGTGCCAGTCGCACTGGTTTGATTGTATCTAGAATGCTGCTGGGATTTTCAAGTTTTAATGTCACATGCACAAGTACAGTGAAGCACACAAGAAATAAGAAGACATTTGAAGAACACAAAAAATAAGTAAGTAAGCATACTATATACAGGGTCAGTTCAAAATACTAATTTACCATGTGCAGGGATACTGGAGTGATGGAGGTAGATATGTATAGGGGTAAGGTGACTAGGCAACAGGATTTAAGATAAATAGAGTAGCAGCAGCTTGTATGGGAGTGGGTGTGCGTGTGTGTAAAGTCAGTATAAATGTATGTGCATATTATGTGTGAGTGAGCAGATGATGGAGTGAGTGTGTGTGAGTATGTAGGGCCCTGTGATTGTGCAAAAATAAAAGGTAATAAAGATAAGGGTACTTCCTGTTTGAGTTTCTGCATGTAAACAGGAATCAGGAGTACGGAGTCATGAGCTGATTTGCTGAATGGCGGACAAGGGAGGGCCTTGTATGCTTGCTTTTGGGTAGAATAAAATTGGTCCAGGACTTTATCGCCACTAGTGGTGTTGGAAACATTTTGATGGAAGTTGGGCATCACGTGTCTTAGTGACGCAGAATTAATATCAGCAGCAACCAGAAAATCAGCTTCTTTATGTAGGTTTTCTTGCCTGTTTATAGCTTTGTAGAGTTCATTAAGTGCCAGCTTGTTATTTTTCTTGTCCTGAGGTGGAATCTATACAACAGTCACAATAACAGCTGAAAACTCCCTCGGGAGGTAGAAGGGTCAACATTTGACCATCAGGTATTCCACGACGGGTGAACAGTGGGTTGACAAGTCTATGTTTATAGGACAGCAGCTAGTGTGCTAGTGATGGCTATTTACCAGTTTGATGTCCTTGAGATCGAAGCTGTTTTTCAGTCTCTCTGTACCAACTTTGATGCACCTGTACTGACCTCGCCTTCTGGATGATAACGTGGTGAACAGGCAGTGGCTCGGGTGGTTGTTGTCCTTGATTATCTTTTTTGGCCTTCCTGTGACATCGGGTGCTGTAGGTGTCCTGGAGGGCAGGTAGTTGGGTCAGAGATTGCAAAACGGCGGTCATCCAGCCACTTATAAAAATGGTCCACCAACCAAAAGACAATATTAGGAAGGTGTTGGTAATGTTTTGTACACAGTGTATATTTATATTCCGGACTCTGACATTGCTCATTCTAATATTTCTGTATTTCTTAATTCCTTTGTTTTGTATTGTTAGGTATTACTGCACTGTTGGAGCTAGGAACATAAGTATTTTGCTACACAGACAAAAGCATCTTCAAAATATGTGTATATGTAATGACGTGCGCTGAGAGTCGAGAATCAAGTTCAGGGTGTGAGTGTTTTACTAAATAAACGCAACATAAATACAAAATAAGAAACACGAACAACACACAGACATGACACAGGAACAGAAACAATAATGCCTGGGGAAGGAACCAAAGGGAGTGACATATGTAGGGAAGGTAATCAGGGAGGTGGTGGAGTCCAGGTGAGTCTGATGACGTGCAGGTGCGCGTAACGATGGTGACAGGTGTGCACCATAATGAGCAGCCTGGTGACCTAGAAGCCGGAGAGGGAGCACACGTGACAGCATATGAGCAATGAAATATGATTTGATTCATGTGGGCCAACCTAAACACGTACAGTGGCTTGCAAAAGTATTCACCCCCTTGGCATTTTTCCTATTTTGCTGCCTTACAACCTGGAATTAAAAAATATTTTTGGGGAGTTTGTATCATTTGATTTACACAACATGCCTACTACTTTGAAGATGCAAAATATGTTTTATTGTGAAACAAACAAGAAATAAGACAAAAAAACAGAACTTGAGAGTGCATAACTATTCACCCCCCCAAAGTCAATATTTTGCAGAGCCACATTTTGCAGCAATTACAGCTGCAAGTCCCTTGGGGTATGTCTATAAGCTTGGCATATCTAGCCACTGGGATATTTTCCCATTCTACAAGGCAAAACTGCTCCAGCTCCTTCAAGTTGAAGTCATACCACAGATTCTCAGTTGGATTGATCCAAGACATTTAAATGTTTCCCCTTTTCTTGTCAATAGAGGGGCGCTGTTTTCACTTTGGAAAAAATCGTGCCCAAATTAAACGGCCTCGTACTCTGTTCTAGATCATACAATATGCATATTATTATTACTATTGGATAGAAAACACTCTGAAGTTTCTAAAACTGTTTGAATTATATCTGTGAGTAAAACAGAACTCATTTGGCAGCAAACTTCCATACAGGAAGTGAAAAGTCTGAAAACGAGGCTCTGTTTCAGGGCCTGCCTATTCAACTGGCTTTTATTTATCGATATGTATGCACTTCATACGCCTTCCACTAGATGTCAACAGGCAGTGGAAGGTTGAATGGGGTGTCTAGCTTGATCTGAGGCCGAATAAGAGCTTTTGGAGTGACAGGTCCGGTATTTTTCTTTGTCTTCGACGGTGCGCGGGGGACCTCGACATTGTCTTCTGAAAAGCGTTCGGTATACACGGCGAATATCTCCGGCTCTGATTTTATTTGATACATATGAGAAAAACATCATAAAGTAGGTTTTTTCAAACGAGTTTTATCAGTTTATTCAACGTTTAATTGGACTTTTGGAATTTTCTCAGTTCCTGACATTCTAAAACCAAACAACGATTTATTCTGGAAATAGGACTCCTTGTACAACATTCTGATGGAAGCTCAGCAAAAGTAAGAAAACATTTATGATGTTATTTCGTATTTCTGTGTAATATGTTGATGCCTATTCTCCGCCGTGTTGGTGAGCGCTGTCTCACAATAACCCAAGCTGTATGTTGTGGTAAAGTTATTTAAAAAAATCTAACACAGCGGTTGCATTAAGAACCAGTGTATCTTTCATTTGCCATACAACAAGTATTTTTATGTAAAGTTTATGATGAGTTCTTTGGTCAGATTAGGTGAGTGTCCAAAATATCTCCGGACATTCTGGGGAAATGTTGCTACGTATTCACAATGTATAACCACGATTTGCAGCTCTAAATATGCACATTTTCGAACAAAACATAAATGTATTGTATAACATGATGTTATAAGACTGTCATCTGATGAAGTTGTCCAAAGGTTAGTGATAAATTTTATATATTTTGCTGGTTTTTGGGAAAGCTACCTTTGCGGTGATAAATGCGTTTGTGTGTTTGGCTATTGTGGTAAGCTAATATAATTCTATATTGTGTTTCCGCTGTAAAACACTTAAAAAAATCGGAAATATTGGCTGGATTCACAAGATGTTTATCTTTCATTTGCTGTACACCATGTATTTTTCATAAATGTTTTATGATGAGTATTTATGTATTTCACGTTGCTTTCTGTAATTATTCTGGCTGCTATGGTGCTATTTTCGATGGTGGCTGCAATGTAAAACTATGATTTATACCTCAAATATGCACATTTTGAAACAAAACATAAATGTATTGTATAACATGTTATAAGACTGTCATCTGATGAAGTTGTTCAAGGTTAGTGATTAATTTTATCTCTTTTGTCGGTTTTGTGAAAGCTACCTATGCGTGGAAACATGGTGAAAATATGCGGTTGTGTGTTTGGCTATTGTGGTTAGCTAATAGAAATACATAGTGTTTTCGCTGTAAAACATAAACAAAATCGGAAATGATGGCTGGATTCAGAAGATGTTTATCTTTCATTTGCTGTATTGGACTTGTGATTTCATGAAAATTATATTATATGATATCCCTGTCCCGTTAGGCTAGGCTATGCTAGTCAGCTTTTTTGATGAGGAGGATCCCGGATCCGGGAGGGTGATGAAGTAGAGGTTAAACCACTCGAGTGTTGCTTTAGCAGTATGCTTAGGGTCATTGTCCTGCTGGAAGATGAACCTCCGTCCCAGTCTCAAATCTCTGGAAGACTGAAAAGGTTTCCCTCAAGAACTTCCCTGTATTTAGTGCCATCCATCATTTCTTTAATTCTGACCAGTTTCTCAGTTCCTGCCGATGAAAAAACATCCCCACAGCATGATGCTGCCACCACCATGCTTCACTGGGATGGTGTTCTCGGGGTGATGGAGGTATTTGGTTTGTGCCAGACATAGCATTTTCCTTGATGGCCAAAAAGCAACATTTTTGTCTCATCTGACCAGAGTACCTTCTTCCATATTCTTGGGGACTCTCCCACATGCCTTTTGGCAAACATCCAACGTGTTTGCTTATTTTAAATGTTAAATTATGGCGTTTTTTTCTGGCCAGTCTTACGTAAAGTCCAGCTCTGTGGAGTGTACGGCTTAATAAAGTGGTCCAATGGACAGATACTCCAATCTCCGCTGTGGAGCTTTGCAGCTCCTTCGGGGTTATCTTTGGTCTCTTTGTTGCAGGTCTGATTAATACCCTCCTTGCCTGGACCGTGAGTTTCGGTGAGCGGCCCTCTCTTGGCAGGTTTGTTGTGGTACCATATTCTTTCCATTTTTTAATAATGGATTTAAATAGGGCTCCGTGGGATGTTCAAAGTTTCTGATATTTTTTTATAACCCAACCTTGATCTCTACTTCTTCACAACATTGTCCCTGACCTGTTTGGAAAGCTCCTTGGTCTTCATTGTGCCACTTGCTTGGTGGTGCCCCTTACTTAGTGGTGTTGCAGACTCTGGGGCCTTTCAGAACAGGTGTATATATACTGAGATCATGTGACACTTAGACTATATTTAACTAATTATGTGACTTCTGAAGGTAATTGGTTGCACCAGTTCTTATTGAGGGGCTTCATAGCAAAGGGGTTGAATATATATGCACGCACCGCTTTTGCGTTCTGTATTTCTTAGAATTTTTTTAAACAAGTAATTCTTTTCATTTCACTTCACCAATTTGGACAAAACACTTAAAAAATCGGAAATATTGGCTGGATTCACAAGATGTTTGTCTTTAATTTGCTGTACACCATGTATTTTTCAGAAATGGTTTATGATGAGTATTTAGGTATTTCACGTTGGTCTCTATAATTACTCTGGCTGCTTCGGTGCTATTTTTGATGGTAGCTGTGATGGTAGCTGCAATGTAAAACTGATTTATACCTCAAATATGCAAATTTTTCGAACAAAACATCGATTTATTGTATAACATGTTATAAGACTGTCATCTGATGAAATTGTTTCTTGGTTAGTTTGGTTGGTTCTTGGTTAGTTTGGTTGGTTATGTGCAAGCTACCTGTGCTGTGAAAAATGTCTGTGCTTTTTTGTATTTGGTGGTGAGCTAACATAAATATACGTGGTGTTTTCGCTGTAAAACATTTTAGAAATCGGACATGTTGACTGGATTCACAAGATGTTTATCTTTCATTTGCTGTATTGGACTTGTTAATGTGTGAAAGTTAAATATTTCAAA